>NC_043958.1:22770177-22880177 GCF_902148855.1 Sphaeramia orbicularis | reverse complement strand
TTCTGAAGGACTGTTTCCGGTATTTTACCAAGATATAAAGTAACAAAAGAATAATCTAAATCCATCCCTATTATTTTATTTATCTCGGTTGCCGCCTCCCTCCAATATGACTGGATTTTCGGACAGGCCCAAAAAACATGGAAGTGATTGGCCGTAGTGTTTCCACATGTTCGCCAACAAAGCCTTGGCTCTGTTCGCGTGTTTGGAGTGCTGTTATTTTAGGAGTTATAAAAAATCTCACTACATTCTTGGGGTTTTACACATTTGAAAAGAAATTTGTGATGACAGTCATACTCTGCATTAGAGAGTTTGTGTTTGAGTAAGGCATTTGATACGATTGATCACGCTAAGTTGTTAAAGAAGTGTGAAAATTATGGCTTAAGGGGTATAGCAAAACAATGGTTACAAAGTTGTTTAGATCATAGATATCAGTATGTAGCTACGAAAAACACTGAATCTCAGTTTGAGAATGTGATATGTGGAGTTCCACAAGGCTCAGTCTTGGGACCAAAATTATTTACACTACTTTTTTTTTTTTTTTTACTGTATCAAACATGCTGGAATGTATTATGTTTGCTGATGATACAACATTATTTTGTACTGGAAAAGATATATTTGAGTTATCACAAGAAACAGAAAAAACAATTGGTATTGATAAAGAAATGGTTTAATAAAAAAAGTTTATGATTTTTCCAGGTAATATAAAAGTTGAAAAGGCAAAACTATATTTAAATGGTGTAAAAATAGAAAGAGTTATGAAGCTACATTTTTAGGTGTCATTCTTTATATATGTAGCGGGAGGTGGATTGTCCATCGGCAGCTCCTGTACCAGGTCCGCCCCGGTTTGCGCTAGCTTCCGCATTCCAATCATTTAGATAGAGTATATAGATGCGGGCGGACAGGGCACAGGTAAGCTGCCGTTTTGTCTGTTTTACCCTGCTCTTAATGTGACTGGTGCTGCGTTAAGCTGGGTAGGTGTTGCTGAAGTGTATTCTGTTTGTCCGTAGGTTCGCTATTTTATCATTGTTTATCCTTGTTTTTATAGACAGCCTGGGTCGCTGTGGCGGATGCCTGTGGGTCACACGTACCTGTCGCTTTGTTTTTCTTGGTATAAATTTTTACTCTTTTTTTGGTTAGCGACAGTAGAGAAATTTTGACCATGAACACTATGTGTGTTTTCTTTTAGGAGTCCGGCCATTGCTGTTTTTATTTGGGTCTCGTTATTATGATTTGGGCTAGCATTTCCGTGTTGGTTTTTGTTTTGTTTTGTTTGTTTGGGCTACGTTTATGCATTATGTTTCCGGTGATTTATGTAGTTGGTTGTTCACCGAGCAGTGCCCTTATTATGTGAGTGTGGAACCCTTTTTTTTTTTTTTTTTTTTTTTTTCCTTTGTATGGATTTTAACTGTGTTCCTTTGCTGCAGGTTCTGGTCTGAGCGCGGTTGCCCAAGCGGTGGAGGGTCCGGTGATAGAGTTCCTCACTGCCGCCCCATCACTCCCTGTGTGTGGTATTTTGCATGTCCTCACCTCACCTTTGCATGCTTTTGTTGTCCTTGTAGTTTTCTTGTTTTGTGTGTGTGTGTGTGTTTGCACGGAGCGTGTAGTGAGTACTCTGGCCCCATTAATTCTGCCTCTCGCCGTGTGCACCTGCGGCCAGCCAGTCCCTAGCATTTTACATTACTAGAACCTATTATTGTGTTGTGTTCTTTTTGTGGTTTTGTTCTTTTTACCATTTTTAGGGTTTAGTTTTAATAAAGGTCATTTTGTTTAATGATATAAACCTTTATAAATAAATTTATGAATGATCTTTTTTATCGTCTCAGGCTTTCTTTGACCACTCCATGCAGCTTATTAATTTAAAATATTTACGTGGGCTTGTACCCCCTTATGCTCGGTTACATATACTATATAAAGGCAAAATCAAACATAGTCAAATACAAAATGGGCTTAGACCTGTAAGGGTTAATATGGGTAGCTGCCTTATCATTGAGCTTCTGCGTACAGCAACTTGTCTTGTGTATTTCAGTGTTTCAGAAAGTCATAACCGAGGGATAAACAGTGCCTTGTGTACTGCGTACTTATTAGTAATAGGACATGTCCTCAACTGAACTCTGGGCCAAACCCACTGGGCCAACCACCTCAGCCAGCCGGTTGTGAGTGTCCTAATGGGACTGTGTGATACATGCCATGAAAGCGGGCAGCCTTTCACACTTTGTACTTTTTTTTATGCCTATGGATGGTTTTACATCACATCCCGGTGCAAGCTAGCACATTTACAACTATTATCCCCTTCATCTTAATAAAAGTTTCAATTATGGGACCGAGATGGGGACAGATAAATGGTCCGTGGGCATGAAATACTGTACACTCGTATTCTGAGAAGAGAAAAAAAAAAAAGAAGCAGAGGTGAATCGGATGCAATAAGCCAATGGCCGTGACAGGTATTTGGATTTTATTCATTTGGAAAATCCTAACATGCACAAACACACATTCTGAGATGTTTTTATCCTAATACACGAGTGTGTTTTAAGCTGCATCCTCGTTAATGAAAGCCATGCAAATGATGTGGAACAGAACCATTTATGATGCCGACGAAACTTCTCATAAATTTAAAAGCCATTGAGGATTTCGTGGTGTAAATAAACGCATTCATATTGAGAAGGCTATTGCATCACACTCATATAGCGTAAGCAGCGGTTTGTTTTATTGCTGTGTAAATTCCAGTCAGATTTCTTTTACAGTCTCGGGTAGAAAAAATAATAAAAATAAATAAATAAATAAAAAAAAGGGGTTGTTTCCATTTGCGAATCGAACCTCGCACAGAAACATGTACGGTAACATCAATGGAAGATGCTTTTATGGAGAGCTGTGTGCTTTTTCTGCTGCATGAAAAAGGATATTTGGTAAAATGAGGGAGTTAGCTCCCACTAAAACCCAAATAGCTTTGACAAATAGCAGTTTTGTAGTGCAGCTAAACGTGGCAAGCATGAAGCCCTGGGATAGGACTTTAAATCTTAATGTTCAAAAAGTGGAAAGATATTGCCGGCTCAAAGAACGCTTTAAAGTGGAGCTGACACAATAATGTCGTAAAGCTTAAAGGCCGTATGGCATACCAACGAGGACGTGTCGATGAAGGAACAGGTTGAAAAGACACACAAAAGCCAATATGTTCAAGTCCTTTTATTGGAAATTAGCTCGATTCTGTGAGTATCAATATATCGACTCTGCGGTGTCAATATATCAATACTCACACGCTACTCATCTGAGGATGGATTACGTTCATAAAGTATTCATATTAATTAATAAATGTGACATAAAAGGGCCTGTATCAACACCCACCCACTCCACCCAAGTTATATTTTTTTCTAACTTTGTTTTGTTTTAAAAATGTGAAATGTGGAGGTCTGGTTGAAAAAAAAAAAAAAAAAAGATTTTGGAGTCGTGACCATATTTTTTTTTTAAATGATGCCATTTTTTTAAATTCATGTGTATTATTTCTTTATTCTTTATGTATTTCATATGTGTTAATTATTCATTATTTATGTGTTTATTTTGACATTTGTATTTAATTCATATTATATTTTATTATTTGTGTTTTATTTTTATGTTTTAAATCATATTTATGTTCATTATTTATTATTTATGTGTTTTTCTAAATGTATTTCATTCTTTAATAAAGGTCACCACATGTTATGCACATTAAAGCTGTTAAATGGACAATATTTTTTCATGTGAGATGTCTTTAACCCTTTCATGCATGAATTATGAAAAAAAAAAAAGTATCTAGATTTTATTTATTTATTTATTTATTTATTTTTATTGATTTTATTTCTCAAAATTAGGCTAAAGTTGAAAAGCATTTAGATTTTTTTTTTTCTTTAAATTAAGAAGATACTCAACCTCCTGAGACCCCAGGAAAGTACAACGTTTTGTCTTTTTTAAATGAAATAATTGCATATATCGGAAACATCAGGATACAACAGTTTTTACAGATGCATTTTTATTTTTTAATTTTTTTTTTATTAATGATAGCTAACAAGACAATGTGGACAGAAAAACAACAACAACACATAAACAAAGGGAAACTCAAACAAATAAACAAACCAAAAACAACAACGACAGAGTATTGACAAACAACAATGTCATATTACAAAAAAAAAAAAAAAAAAGATCATAAATGTAAATAGCAACTAATCCATATAGCTTGGTTTGGGGTGATAGGGAAAAGAGGAAGAGGGGGTGTAAATGAAAGTGAGAAAGAGTGAGGGGGAAAAATAATTGTTGTGATAATACAAAAATATTTAATAATACCAGTAGCCTAATTTGCTAGAATTATTGTGGCAGCGGTAGCGGCGGAGGCAGTCACAATACTACTAGTTAAATAATTTAATATTTGTAACAATGTATTTGTATCAGTTACTATCTGTTTTGAGTTTATATGAATCAATTTACATATAATAATAATATAATTTATATTAATGTAATACAGATGCATTTTTAAATGTTTTTATGGAATGTCCTTTATGGTGGGACAGTTTTTTTTTGTTGCATTTTTTTTTTTTTTTTTTTTTTTTTTTTTTTTATAAAGCTGTGAAACTCAGAGCTGGGTTTAGGAGGTTAACTTTATGAGATCACAGAGCAGTCCAAAGTCTAAAACTAAGATGATTTTTTTTTTTCCCATTGTATTGCTTAGAGTCTATACAGACTGCCCCCATGTGGTTTGGAGAATATTGCCTTTATAAACCCTTTGGAAAGTGAGCTTCAACTACACTGGACAAAAATATAAACGCACCACTTTTGTTTTTGCTCCCATTTTTCATGAGCTGAACTCAAAGATCTAAAACTTGTTCTGTGTACACACAAGGTTTATTTCTCTCAAATATTGTTCACAAATCTGTCTAAATTTGTGTTAGTGAACACTTCTTCTTTGCTGAGATAATCCATCCACCTCACAGGTGTGGCATATCAAGATGCTGATTAGACAGCAGGATTTTTGCACAGGTGTGCCTTAGGCTGGCCACAATAAAAGGCCACTCCAAAATGTGCAGTTTTATCACACAGCACAATACCACAGATGTCACAAGTTTTGAGGGAATATGCAATTGGCAGGCTGACTTCAGGAATGTCACCAGAGCTTTTGCCTGTGAATTGAATGTTCATTTCTCTACCATAAACCATCTCCAAAGCTGTTTCAGAGAATTCATGAAGAAGACTGTGCGAGGAAAATGGTGGTCACACCAAATACTAACTGGTTTTCTAACCCCCCTGGACCACCCAATACAGTAAAAGTGCACATTTTAGAGTGGCCTTTTATTGTGGCCAGCCTAAGTCACACCTGTGCAATAATCCTGCTGTCTAATCAGCGTCTTGATCTGCCACACCTGTGAGGTGGATGGATTATCTCAGCAAAGGACAAAGGAGAAGTGCTCACTAACCAGATTTAGACAAATTTATGAACAATATTTGAGAGAAATAGGCCTTTTGTGTACATAGAAAAAGTTTTAGATCTTTGAGTTCAGCTCATGAAAAATGGGAGCAAAAACAAAAGTGGTGCGTTTATATTTTTGTTCAGTGTATGTGTCCTCAAATGTGGATGTCATGCATGAAAGGGTTAAAAAGGAAAATGACCACCAAAGGTTATGCACGTTAAAGCTGTTAAATGGACAGTGGACATGTGAGATGTCTTTTAAGTGTAGCATTTTAATTTTAAAAACATCATTGAAAGTATCGGTATTGGGTATCGAACATGCCAAAAAAGTAGTCAGTATCGTATTGAATCATAAAAGTGTGATATCGCCAAGCACTATTGGAAATGTCATCTTGAAGTAAAGAACCAAACTAACCCTATTGTAAATGCCAGAATAGTCAATAGCCTGTTCTATATTCATGACCCCCAGACCTAATGATGATTGCCTGATCAAAGGTCAGTGATACTTAAAACATGAACATGAATCATTCATGACGGAAACACATTATGTTTTCAACAGTCATATATAAAGCAGTGGAGTAAATTACCTGCAGTATTCCACCAGGATGAATAAACAGTAAAATATTAAAGGCCCGTATTAGCAAATCTCACTTTGTGAAAGTTTTCTTATAGTAGTGTGTGTTGCAGTAGCCTCATTATGAGGTTCGAATTTGAAAACTGTCTGTTTCCTCCCTGCCTTGCTACACCACATTTTGTGAAAATGCCTGCTCAAACGGCCGAGTTTGAGTTGGGTCCGCTTATGACGACATAAGCGGATTTAACTCCTCCCCCTGACTGTGCCCCCACCCTGCATGAAAAGGTAAGCCCCACCCTGGCAAAGTACCTCTTGGACAACAAACATGGCGAAGGCGAGACACACAAGTTGTGGTGTGTTGGCTGCACACACCAACACGAAAGTTTGTTTTTGCTCCCCCACTTCCGAGCCTCTCCGTAAAAAGTGGCTGGATTCTATCTTTGATGGTCATGTACCAAACAACATTCCCAAACGCTTGTATGTGTGTGCCCAGCATTTCACGGACGAGTGTTTTTCGAACATGGGCCCATACAGCTCGGCTTAGCACAAAGACTCCGAATCAATTAGAACGCCAGTACCAACGCTTCATGACCCAAGTACAAGTGTGGGAGATGTAAGTTCTTATAATTTTTTTTGTATCTTTACTGTATAACCCTACATTACGGATAAGCTGGTGGTTGTTGATGTGTACGTCTAACGTTAGCATGGCAGCTAACATAGCTCGGTTACTGCTGCTAACGTTTGCGTCCCTGTTAACATGCAAGAGCTGATAATATCAAGAGACATTCAACAGAACTACTTTGAACACGGGCCTTTTGTGGTTGGCATCAGTAGAGTTAGCATCAAGCTTGTTAGTAGCTGCCTGCATTAGTGGCGGCAGGCGTCTTTCCGTGTCAGGTCCACGAACCCGACACAACACCGCCGTTTTCCATCGGGGCTCAATCACGCCTCAAGGCAAAGAAAGCCAATGTTTGGAAAGACGTTCTGTCTGAGACGTGTATTGTAGACGAGAGAGGGGCATTTCAGCAACATTAGCGCATAGTACTGCTAGCGTAAGCCGCGTCCTCTCCCAGAGAGGGGAAGGGGAGTGGGCGTGGACAGATGCGTTCATTTGCATACCGGAAGCAGGCCCAGAAACAGCCTGTTCTGAGGAGGGCTGGTGAGAGTGACTTTTTTCGACCGCTGAAACTCCGAACAAAGGATGATTTTGGGGCGAACAAACTTAAATACTATGTTTTTGGGCTTCTGAGACCTATATGACGTGACTGAAAAATAGCATAATATGGGACCTTTAAGATATGATGACACATGCTTCGCTCTTTCTCTTACTGAAAGGTCAAAGTATCTACTGGTCTATGTTTAATAACTCACCAACCATTTATCCTATCAATATATGTAAATATTTCAGGTAAAATGCAGTTCTAAAGCTTTTCAGCGGCATCAGCTATGACCCATTTGGACATTCAGAGGCGTTGATTCACACTGATTCAACAATAAACTCAATGTAGCTTAAAAAATGTGAATATAGGCGCATGTTTTCATTTTCAGTTAATGCTAAATGTTGCTTAAAAAAGTCTTCAGTTTTCTCTTATCTGATACAAAAGCCATGAATTAACTTAGTTTCTGTGAACATCTGCAAGGCCAGTAACACTGAAAAATAACACCGAAGAAATGGTGCTAAATAATTTAAAAAGGTTAGATGTAGAGGAAAAAGTTACCGCAGAAATAGTTCAATAAGGTACATTAAGGTTAATATGGTTTGATATTTTATGCTTTTCATGCATCAAGGCCATGACAGACATCAGTAAACATGAATAAAAGAAAAAAAAAAAAAAAAAAAGGAGCTGAGGAACAGTGGACTCTTGGATGGTTTTGGCAACTTGTAAAATTACTTCCAGCCACAAACAGAGTAATCCTCTCACATCAAATACACAAGCAGCACCTGGTCATATCTGCATTGTGTTAGGGAAGGTGAAGCCTCGTAGAGAATCGGTGGTAAGAGGGTTGCTCTTCAGAGACTTGCCGACACACGTACTAGTCCTGAATAACATATTCATTGGATTCCGTTGTCCTTGAGAATACTTCTATAAATGTCAGAAGGTTGTGACAGAGAGACAAACCATGTTTAGATAAAAAGTCAGCGTATCCGCTAGCAAAAAGCCGATTCATCCATGCTCTTATTGCATTTTTTTCCTTGACACATTTACTACAATGCTTAAAGCTGATGTAACAAATCTCTTTATCCCTGCTGCTGTCTTTACAAACATAATCTCCAATTTACCGAGGAAATCATTCATAATTTTGGTCAAGGTTATTTCAGATGTGTGCAGATCAGTTTGGAATGCCCAAATGTTTGCACAAGTATCGTGTTATGTGTTGGTTTCATCTAAGTACTAAGATATATTTATATGTGTTGTACTGTCAGGGGTGATGCTACCAATGGTGGGTCCTATGAGAAGTAAACTTTGTGGACCCTTTCATAAAATTTTGTATGGGGGGGGGGGGGGGGGGGGGGTGATGTATGTGGTGGTCCATACATAACGTCACTTACACTAGCATGAAAACAAGACTGAAACTTAACATACTTTTAACATCTGACTCCTGACTTCTATGCTTCTCTTATTTATTTATTGACCTTTCTTTAACCTATAAAGACCCAGTGTTACTTTTCTGGCAGTTCCCAAATGAATTTTTTCTCTCTATTTAACCTTTCTTAAGTAATTTATCGCCATTTATTATAATATGATCCTCTGCATTTTGTGTTTCTTCAGTAAAAGTCAGGTATTTTCCCATATTTAATTCACTGATCATGTAAATGTTCATAAAAGCTCAGATTAAAGTTAACTGTCATGATATCAGAAACAGAGAAAAATGAAGAAAATGCAACTTTTTCAACAAAATTTATCATTAACTGAACATAAACCAAGTGTGTCCATCCACTGTCACTGATCCAACTCCATGGGTTTTACTGGTGAATCAGTGTTGTAGAAGATGACGGTGTTTCCACGCTCACTAAGGAGCCTCTGAACGTCCAAATGGGTCATATCTGATGATCATGAAGAGATGAAAAACTGCATTTTACACCAATTATCTACATGGATTGATAGATTTAATGGATCAGAAGTTATTAAACATTATATTGGTAAATTATTTTGATCGCCAGTGATTGTTTGGGTCTTTATGGGTTAACCAGGAAAACTCATTGAGATTAAAAATCTATTTTTCAAGTGTCCTGGACAAGATGGGCAGCAGTACATTAAATAGTTACAGACACAAATTACATTGGTCAACAACAAATTTATTGTTTGAGTTTTTTTGAGCTGATTTAGGATAATTTTGGTGTGCGGAATTCAAAATCACATTAATTTTGCTCAATCAGGTCAACTTTCTGAACTATGCTACATATTGGCTTTTTAACATTTTTGCTTACATTTATGGGCATTTTCACATCATATGATACAAAATTCTTTCATATTTCTTGCAATAAACGAGTTCTGAAGATTTTACTTTTGCCAATTTATGATTAATGCTTTTTTTTTTTTTTTTTTTTTTTAATATTACAGGTGAATGAAATGGCTTCGACTAGAAGATCTTGCAAAAATAAGCCTGACGTATTCTGCTACATCTGCGGTGAATACACCATTGTACCTAACAGGAATCAAGTGATCAACAGATTTTTTTTTTTTTTCTCTTAAAATCTATTTTGGGTGAGAACTATATAAAAAATTCAACTGATAAAGTCATAAAAATGTAATCAGTTTTGTGAGAAGATGACATTTTTCAAAATCAAATTAGCTAAAAAACCTGACCAGATTGAGAAAAACAGATGTCATTTTTTGGATTTAGCGGTGCAAAATGGTCCTAATTCAGATGAAAAAACCTAGGCAACTTGCAAAAAACATTTTTTTGTAACCAAGTGTTATCATACATAAAAACAAAAACAAGTTTTCAATACATAAAAAAACACAAAAGTCAAGTCAAGTCAAACCTTCCAAAATCAACTTTGCTAAAACTGCCCACGAGATGAAGATAAAGTCCATCAGACAAACCATCTGCAGCCAGATGTCTCCATCTCCAAGTCATATAACATCCTCTTGAAAGTGTCCAGCGAAACCAGATTTTTAAGTTTCAGGTCTTTTTATAGTTGGTTCCGCAAATCTGAAGGTCTTTTTTTCCCTGTACAGTTCTAGCTGTAGGAACAAAAGATCCTGAGAACGAAGATTTAAGTGTCTGTGGTTCTCCAACTGATGTAGGTCAGAAGGTAGGATGGGAGCAGACCTAGTATGCACTTTTAAATTAAAATACACCAGTGACTAAGTCTGCGAGCCGACAAAGAAGACCTAGTCACTGGCGTATTTTAATTATATAACGAATCTTACATGAAATTTTCACAACTTTCTAGCCTGTATCCACTGGACCCCTTCCACTGTTCTGTGCCCCCCCCTCCCACAAATGCTGGGCCCCATGAATTTGTCATGTTTACCCCCCCTTATCAGAACCCCAGTGTACTGTATCCACCTGTTACTCTTGACTAAACTGTGCGTGGATTGTCTAAAATGTTTGTTAGGACCAAATACACTGCCTCGCCAAAAAACAAAAGTCGCATCCATGCATCAAGCAGAGAAAACATCTAAGGAGACTGCAGAAACGACTAAAGTTGGGTTAAGAACTGTCCAACACATTATTAAAAACTGGAAAGGTCGTTTTTGAGGAAGAATTATGGTCGGAAAAAAATCTTGATTGATCGTGATTGGCGATCACTTACATGTTGGTGAAATCAAATCAAAGAAAACCAACAGGAGAACTCAGGGCTAAGTTTAGGCAAGGCAAATGTATTTGTATAGCGCAATTCATACACAGGGCAATTCACAGTGCTTTACAAAAATGGAAAAGAGATGAGTTAAAAACACACAATTATAACATAATCAATTAAACATGAATAATAATCACTTAAAATAAAGTAAAAGAGCAGAGTGCAGATAGAACCCTTTCAGTTGTTCTATGCACAGTTGAACAGAGCCATTTTCAGCCTGGACTTGAACATTGTCACAGTAGAGGTCTGTCTCACATCATCAGGAAGACTGTTCCAGAGTTTAGCTGCATAGAACTGAAACACAGCTTCACCCTGTTTAGTCCTGACTCTGGGCACCAGCAAAAGACCAGTCCCTGAGGTTCTCAGGGTCCGAGATGGTTCAAATGGGACCAACATGTCAGACATGTACTTTGGTGCAAGACCATGGAGAGACTTATAGACCAGTAGAGCTGCTTTAAAGTCTATTCTCTGAGCGACAGGAAGTCAGTGCACAGATCTGAGCGCAGGACTAATATGGTTGTACTTCCTGGTTCTAGTCAGGACCTGAGCAGCAGCGTTCTGGATGTACTGCAGCTGTCTTAGGGGCCGTTTACACAGCGTCGGATTCAGTCGACTCCGGGAAGATTTCATCGCGGATTAGCCTTCTGTTAACATGGAAACGGTGCCTAGAGTGCCTGAATCCGGAAACTTTTGATACCGGGGTCCAGGGTGGAACGTTATCGATACGCCTCCGCATTTCAGCTCCGTGTTAACGCAAATCGGAGCGTTCCGGGGTAAAATATGACGTCACCGCATGCGCGCGCAGCCAAGAACCGCCAGTTAACCCACTCCAGGCCAGTTGGTGGCAGTAATGCGCCTCCAAGCTGGTTTGCCAGCCTCTATGACACAATAAAGCTGCGGAAAAAGAAGAAACAACCACAACAACAATGGCCGGTTTCAGAACAACATACGTGCTGCTAACTGTGCTCAGCTCGTCTGTCCAGACAAAGAAGTCCTGCGTCTTTGTACGACCACTCGCCATTGTTGTTTGTAAATAGTGTTGTCCGCCTCTTTTTCTTCTTCTTCTTCTTCTTCTTCTCCTCATTTAAAGGCTGTCTAAACCGGAAATCGTTTGTGCGCAGGCGCGTGTTTTACCACCACTGTTTCACTACAGCTCTACATCGCCAGCTATTGGTCTGGCATGGCCACTACAGCATATTCAGCCGTCCTCGCAGACTCATGTTAACGCAGATCGTTATCATAGCGGCTTCGTCTTAACGCGGAATGATTTTATAACGCAAAGGAGAAATCTTTGCGGAGTGTTGCCGTGTAAACGTACCCTTATAGCTGGTTTAGAGACTCCAGTGAGAAAGTCGTTACAGTAGTCTAACCTGCTAGAGATAAATGCATGGATAAGTCTGTCCAGTCTGGTTAGAGAGTAAACCTTTGATTCTGGCAATGTTTTTGAGATGGTAAAAGGCTGATGATGTTATTGATTTTTTTTTTTTTTTTTGAACAAAATTTTATTCATATTTCAAGCTTTACAATATGTACAATCCTTATATATTCTTAATGTAGAAAGCTACATATCTTTTATAACAGAAAAAACAAAATAAATAAACAAATAAATATAACTTCTTGGCAAACTGGTACCTCAAATCCGTGTACTGTTACAAGGTCTTATTTGCATACCTAATATATCTGCCTACGATTATTTTAATAATTACATAAAAATAAAAATAATATCCCCCCAGCGTCAGACTCTCAAATGCTACAATATCAAATCCAAATGGATTATCAAAGGATTCCACCTCTTCTTGAACAAATCAGTGGTAAGGTTTAGGTTTGCTGTTATTTTTTCCATTGTATAGACCCTCACAATTCTTTCCTTCCACTGATTTATTGTTGGCGGAAGTGGTTTATACCAGGATACAGTTAGCTTTTTTTTTTTTGCTACCAAGACAAGAGTTTTCAAAAGATATTCTTTATCCTTATTTTAAAAATTAGCAGGGAGCACTCCACAGATAAAAATCAGTGGGTCAAATTCAATGTAAGTGTGTAGTAGTTTACAAAGTTCCCTCCTAATTCCCTCACAGAAAGATTTAAGCTTTGGACAATCCCAAAAAATGTGTGTGTGATCTCCAATTTGTCCACAATGTCTCCAGCATAAATTTGTTTTCGTTTTGTCAAACTTAGAAATAATAAATGGGGTTTTAAAATATCTAACGTTCACTTTCCAAATAAACTCTTTCCATGTTGGGCTGCTAGTCAATTTGTGTCCATTTTCAGATGTAATTGATTTAATTTGGATGTTAAAGTTTAGGTCTGAGTCCATATTACCCCTAGATTTATGACCAGATTTTTAGCTTTTAAAGCAAGAAATTCCAGATGACTGCTGACACTTTCTCTTGGTTTTTGTGGGCCAAAGATAATGACTTCAGTATTGTCTGAATTTAGTTGGAGAAAGTTGTTTTGCATCCACACAGTGATCTGTTGGAGGCAGTGATAGAATGAGTCCACAGGTCCATGTTCACCTGCTGTCATTGAGATGTAAATCTGAGTGTCATCTGCATAGTGAACAATGAAAGTAAGAGAGAGATTGCTTCCCTCGGTCGATCGTTGAGAGATTATTTTGGACCGAGTCAAAACTTTGAGGAGACCATGGTGACTGTGGAGATCAATGGAAGATCATTGAGAGATCTGGCCATTTTTTCATCGTTCCGCAATCTCTCAAGGATGTGTAAAGAGGGTTTTATGGAACTAAATCTGTCTCATCAGACTTTTAATTATAAAAGCCTTTGAATTTCTAGCACTGATTTTTTTTTTTTTTGCACTGAAATTAAGTTTCTGAATTTGTTTTTGCACTGAAATTAAGAATCTGAATTTTTTTTTTACTTAAATTAAGTATCTGAATGTTTTGTCTCTCAATTTAACTACGTTCATACATTTAGAATAAAAAAAAATTCCGATAGAAAAAATTCAGATGCAAAAAATTCAGATCACACATCCGCGCTGACCATCCTCCTGCTTTGGCGTCACTACCAAACGTAACTCGATTGGCTGGCTCTCGGTTCGACTTGAGATCAATTGCTTATCCTTGGTGTCCCGGATGTGTGATCTGAATTTTTTGCATCTGAATTTTTTGTTTCTGAATTTTTTTTGTTCGAAATTTATGAAAATAGCTAAATTCTGAGACCAAAAAAAATCAGATACTTAATTTCAGTGCAAAAAAAAATCAGCACTAGAAATTCAATGACTTTTATAATTTAAAATATGATGAGACAGATTCACTTCCATAGGGTTTAAACTGGAAAGAAATAATGTTTGAACCTTTATCATGTTTATCTATATCAACTTACATTAACTTTTTACTTGGTTTAATATCACAGTTTCTATATTTTTTTAATTCAAATATGTATAAAGAACTCATCAGATGCGCACATATACTCAGACGTCCAAAAATGACACTTTGCAGTCTTTTTTATGACCACTGGAAACACTGACACTCAGCCGTGGCAGCTTTTCACTCAAGACCGCATGTCTCAGTGTGTCTTCACACCCACACTGTGACTTCTGACTTATGTAATCTAAGACAAGCCCCTCTCCTTCTCCCACTCTCTCCAGCTTTCTCACTGGCTTCCCCCTGAGGCGATGTGGAGACGGCGCTTGTGCAGTTCCAGCTTTACTGCCCGTCACTGTGTAACAGGCCCCGAGATCCGTCAGCGAGACCAGGATCTAGGCCGTAATGAGCAGACAGTGGCCTCACATTAACACTGACGCTAATGGATTTCTACAGTTCAGGAGCAGGACGGCGTCCCTGTGGTCTTAATTCAAATGGGGATTAGCAACAGGAGAGAGAGCGGTGCATGAAGAAAGGGAGAGCATGACGGGAAGAGACAAAGTCCCATGGACAGACAAGTTGATCTAGTTGAGCTACTTTCTCATCAGATTGTGGTTTAGTTTGAAAAATTGACTTTTTAGTGTCAGAACACTTCTTCTTGAAGCAGAAATAAGGTCTTGAACTAAACATTTCATCCCTCCTCCAATGATATCTATCCACTGATTTGTTTATTTACTTCTTTTGTTCTTTTTTTTCCTACAAAATTGAGGTTGGATGACAGGTCCAAAATTTCCTATTGATGTTGGGTAAGACATGCCGGCTGCTGAAGCGTAGCATAATATTCATTTAACTGTCAAATTCAACCGTTTCATCATAGAACAAAGGCATCACTGAGAAAGAAAAAAAAAAAAAAAGTTTTGTATTGATTTGTAGAGTTAAGTATATTGTCAAGTCTTTAATTAAGTTTTTCTGAGTGTGTCACCAATAATAAACCATCCCAGATAAACTAAATTAGTACACTTTGTGGTCTTATTAACCTCCCAGCTCAACGAGGAGTGTGTCCACAGTATCTGACCTGTGGCGTTTGAGTTTCTCCTGCTGCTTTATGTAACGCATGTACCTATTTAGACTGGGTTCTACCGTCCCTCCTGCCATGAACCGTGCAACTCGCTGACACTACTTTCCAAAAGTAAAAGCAGTTCTTTGACCTTATACCACTGCAGCAGCTCAAAACCTACAACTGCAGATTTATTGTTTCCCATTTAAGCTGGTAAAAGTGGCAAAAAATACAACAAAGGCTATGTTCTGGCTGCAGTCAAATGTGGCCCATATGTGACCTGTATCCGATCTGTTAGAGACAGTTTGAACAGCACAAATCGGATTTTGTCAAATCCAACCCAGGCCACTTTTATATGTGGTCCTAAATCTGATATTTTGCAATGCGACTTCAATCTGAATGGTCTTTACTACTTTTTCACAGAGATCCTGGAAAAAAGGCGAGATGGTGATCCCCCCTTTTTTCCACCATTGACCGATTTACACAGCCAAGCCAAAGGAGTAACAGAGGTGAGACAGGTTGGACTTTCACACAGCATTCCGGAATCAAAGGGGCGATGACATAGCGTATAGTACGCATATGAAGATACTAGCATGGGTTCTGCGGCAGCCACTCCAGCGGCTTCGTGCCACAGGTAAAAATGCCATGTAGCCACAGCACCAGTGGCATGATGCTGCCCTGGCACAAAGTCACGGCACCGCTAGCATGTAGCCGCAGCAGCATCCCTGGCTTGCAGCCACGACACCCACGGCATCCCTGGTACACCTAAGGTAGCTGCTGCACGATCCATGCCAGTGCCTCCATATGCGCCTGCTATTTCTCAGGCACGGGGGTCGCCATGATCAAAACGTCACACCTTGGTTGCGGAATGAGAGGTGTTCCTTTTACATAGCATTCCGGAATCACGATTCCACTTGTATCATAGCTCTGTTCCTACCCCTAGAGGTGTTAGAAAGCTGCGATAAAGTTGGAACCAAATGATCCCACCATTTCGTTTACACAGATGTCGTTCCAGAATAAACGCAAGATACAGGGTGACACAAAAAAACGGGAATTTTTTTAACAATCCAATAAAACCAAGAGTGATGGAAGAAAAATATTTTATTCATAGTAATTGAAACCTTAAAACATGCCATTTAAGAAACAATGATGGAATTTTCATTTTTAAAAATTACTTCCTGTAGATGGCGTCCTCCTGTACGAATGCATTCTTGAAATCTGCTGTTGAGATTCCTCATTGACCGCTGCAACATCTCAGCTGGGATACTTTGAATTTCATCCTGAATTCTCTGTTTTAACTCATCCAGAGTTTTTGGTCGAGTCGTGTACACTTTACTCTTGAGATAGCCCCACAAGAAAAAATCACAAACGGACAAATCTGGCGATCTAGGGAGCCAGGGAACGTTACCGAATCTTGAGATCACATGGTTACCGAACAATTCTCGCACAGCCGCCAATGGTTACTATGGTCACCCTGTACTTGTACGGGGTGACCCAAAAAAACGGGAATTTTTGAAGTGCTTATTGGCAGACATGCACAAGAGGCAGCACTGCGAGACAGTGACCTTAACCATGTAAACCCCCCCCCCCCCATTTTAGTAACCATTGGCGGCTGTGCGAGAATTGTTCAGTAATCGTTTGATCTCAAGATTCGGTAACGTTCCCTGGCCCCCTAGATCGCCAGATTTGTCCGTTTGTGATTTTTTTCTTGTGGGGCTATCTCAAGAATAAAGTGTACACGACTCGACCAAGAACTGTGGATGAGTTAAAACAGAGAATTCAGGATGAAATTCAAAGTATCCCAGCTGAGATGTTGCAGTGGTCAATGAGGAATCTCAACAGCAGATTTCAAGAATGCATTCGTACAGGAGGACGCCACCTACAGGAAGTAATTTTAAAAAAATGAAAATTCCATCATTGTTTCTTAAATGACATTTTTTAAGCTTTCAATTACTATGAATAAAATATTTTTCTTCCATCACTCTTGGTTTTATTGGATTGTTAAAAGGTTCCCGTTTTTTTGTGTCACCCTCTATTTCTGTGACAGAAGTGCGATCGAAAAGGGGCTGTTGAAATGCGACAAACGTCACAATTCTGCGTCCCAGGAGGAGACGAGGTAGGAAAAACACTTACTTCCTAAACACCTCTTTTGCACATGCGGGTCACTTCAGGGTCATATTCAGTTCATACTCAAAACTGATAGAAGTCTCATTTAATATGCAATATGAACAAGCACAAAAAAATCCGATTTCACCAAAAAAGTTAAATTTGGGCATTAAGACATGCTGTCTGAATGTAAAGCTCTTACAGCACAAACAACTAAGAACATGCTTTAACAGTAGCAGTTCATTTATAGTTTTATGATATACTGTATTATTAGACCCCAAGTCCAATCGTAAGTTTTCTCCATAAAAATATCTCAGAACTTAACTTGCCTCTGGAATGCTGAGCATGTTTCATTGTCTCCAGTCTGCCAAGGACTGCTAACTTTTCACCATCCTGTCATTCTGAAATCTTCATGTGGGCTCATTAATTCCAAAACTTTTTTTTTAAGACAAACACAAACTGATCTTGAGAGTAATTCTGTCAGAACTGTTTTTGCTGTTGGGTTGATTACAGGCAAAATGAATCTTTTACACGTCTGACGTTTTTAGTCTTAAGTTTTTACAAAAAGTGTTGATAGTTTAGTATGTATTTACAACAGCAAATTGGATTTTATTTGGACAAATAGCCGATAGTACAACCAGAAGAGTGTGCATACCTCCACCAAAGCCCCACAGTCTTGTAAAGGCAAATCTTTGTGTGGAAAACTGCAACAAAATATAAACACCTCCTTGGCAGAGGGAATGAAGTAGATGGAACAGGGAGTGAGGAGGTGCTGCTCCTGCTTTCATACCCATTCGGTGGCTGATAAAATTATTCAGCATGAATTGTTGATGTCTTGGATAATTGCATGTTTCCATGGATACAGTCCCCTGAATATGGCCTGCTCTCTGAAAGGAGATGGGAGGCGGCGTTGGCGAGATTAAACAAGCGGTGAACATGGGAAACTTTGCACAGCTGGTTCAGTGATGGACGCTAACAGTGAGCTGTGGCTCCAGAATAGCAACATTAGCAACTCTGTCAAAGTCCCTCTATGCATCTGCACCTCGTTCCCTGATTTACTCCTTAAAGTTGTTATGTCAGCACGAGAAACTATACTGTATACAACACTGCCAAACTAAATAATGACACATATAGCAAGAAATGTACTCGAATACTAAATCTTAATTAAAGCTGCAAGCAGCATTGGGCGGGACCTCGCACCCGGCGTTCCGCCTCCCCTGCCATCCGCCTCCCGTGACCGTCAACACCTCAGCTCCACTCACACCTCTCCATCCTGATACCAGTTCCCACCCTTTAGTGTCTGTCCTCCTTATATCTCTACAGAACATCAGCGACCCTCTGCTGAAACCACCATCACCTTTAAATGAGACTTTTATTTTGGAAAGCCTACTGTGTGTGTGTGTGTATGTGTGTGTGTGTGTGTGTATGTGCATTTGTTTTGTACAGCATGTGAGGGAGTTGGCGAAGCGAATGTGTCTGATGATGCTGTCACCCACGATCAGATTGGAGGGGTCAAACAGAGGACGAGGAGACATGGAGTAGTGGTACTCACGGTTTGTGGGTGATGTTAAGGGGGTCAAATGGCAGTCTAAAGTGGAAAAAGTATGAAAAGAAACAAATTGTTATAAATCAATAACCATACATCGTATCCCAAAAAATGTTCCATGTCAGAGTTGTGCTAAGTCCCGTGAACGGATAGATATGTCACATGTGGGGAAAAACTCCCAAGTGAAAAATGAGTTCCAAACATGGCAACTTTGCGGGCTTGTAAAAAAAAAAACTAAGACAGTTCTGGAAAAAGTACGAGATCAGTTTTTTGAGGAGAGTTCACTCTATTTTTTTGGCGCTATTTAGAAGTCAATACGACAAACGGTGTCATCAGAGTTAGTTTTGAAAATTTCCTTTTGAAAGGCATATTGCAAACTTCCTGTTGGAGCTAGCTTATAGGTCTCAGCGTGTGATGCACGGTTTCATGTCTGTACGACATTCCTAGGGCTGTTGCCATTTTTTTCCACATAGGTGGCGCTAGAGAGGCCATTTGGCACCTAGGGGGTTAATTTTGCATTTTATGAAATTTTTCGCCAGGCCTGACATGTGTGCCAAATTTGGTGAGTTTTTGAGCATGTTTAGGGGGTGAAAATCCAGTTCAAAGTGGCGTCGGGAAAATAATAATAATATCTAAACAAACGAATAACAATAGGGCCTTGCTTGCAGGCAAGGCCTCTCACTGTGTGAGAGGGCCTTACCTTTGGGCTCAGTCCCTAAATATGCAATTCTTAATTAAGTGATTGCTGCTACTGTATGCTAAGTCATATTAAGTCTTATTTTAGTAAGTCAAACTGCAAATGTTAACTTAACAAAACATCACCAAATCAACAGGATTCATGTTGGTTGGCTTCAGTGGACAGTACATCTATCCAGAATACACAAAGTAAAACCTCATTCAACACGCTACTTAACTCTTTAAAAACCTGACGTGTCATCGGTGACACACCCTGTGCGTATACAGTTTGGATGGCGATAACTTTTTCACTGTTTGTACAATTGGAAAAATTCCAACAGTTTCTGAAACCTGAGATGTTCCACTTATAGATGTTTTTTTGGATCATTACGATAAGCTGGAGAAGAGACCGTTTTAGCAGAATTAAAATGTAACCCCTATGAAAATACAGCTTTTGTTTACTTATCATATGTTACTTGTCTGGCTTCAATAACTTTAATTTTATGAAGTGGCTACTGACACAACGCTGCGGCACAAAATAACGGTTTGTCTATTACCACACAGCCAATCAGTGCCATTGTTATGTTATGTCTACACTGGTAATGTGTTACATCCCGATAAGTACCAAGGCAATCAAATAATAATAATAATAATAATAATAATAATAATAATAAACTTTATTTGTATAGCACCTTTCATACAGAAATTGTAGCCCAAAGTGCTTCACACTGATTGAAAAAATACAATATTAAAATACATTAAGTTTTGATTATACATCAAGAAATAAAATGAAATTTGAGAGAAATACAATAAAATAAAAATAAAAACAGCGCACATTAAAATATTTGATTATACATAGAATTTTTGAAGTGCAAGAAATAAGATGAAATTTGAAATACAATAAAATAAAAAATAAAAACGGAAATACAATAAAATAAAATAAAAATCAAAACAGCGCACATTCCTGGTTCCAAATAGCAAATAAGTCAAGCTTAGAGATTTAGTTCAGTCAGTATTGTTTCGGACTGCGATGGGGAGGACTCAAGTTCAATTCCCTGTCAAATTAGCTGTTTTTTGCGGATACATATATACCTGTGTTTCCTTTTTACACTAACCCAGTGTTTTTCACCTTGGGGTCGCCTGTAATTCAGATGGGGTCACCTGAAATTTCTAGTAATTGATTAAAAAAATAAATAAATAAAAAAACTTACCATAAAAATATATTGTCAGTTGAGAGAGACAATCACAATCCATAAAAGACATGACAAACTGAAGCTGAAACTGAAGCACTGTGGTTCTGTTTATCTGTCAAATGTTCATTGTGGTCGGTTTCAGATGCTGCAGCTCTTTCATAATTCATAGTTTGAGTTCTTGTTTGTTCAGTATTAATTGTCAGCCTTGTAAATCCAAACTGGACTGACTGTACCAAGGAACATAACATAACATTCTCACTTTGTGCAGTAATCTACACCTGGCTTTTCTTCCTCTGTCTATACTAATATACATTATATAGACTAAATGTTATCTAAAATTAACCTTTATTTGCAACACGGTATAGCAAACTATTACATGATCAAAAATAAATTATTTTTAGCAAAAAGAAATGTCTCGGTTTTGAATGTCTGAGGTCACCAGAAATTTGTGATGTTAAAATAGGGTCAAGAGCCAAAAATGTAGGGAACAACAGCACTAACCATTCCTTGCTCCTTGAGTCGAACTGGAGTACAGTAGTCAATTAAGTGTTGTTCGTACTGGGTTACAATAACATGCAGTAAATTGTAAATAATTATTAGATTTTGAAAGATCTGGAAAAAAAAGTGCTCTGGAAAAATGGGCAAACGGACTCATTAGTCACTTTTCCATTGACCCTCAAATTGCGCAAATATAACTTGCGCATAAAAATTTATCTAATGGAAAAATGACAATTTCGCCAGAAGTCTCTTTTTTCGATTAAAATTTTTTGCGCTGGCAAGTGGTGGTTTTTCGGGCGTAGCACAAATGGTATATCGCACAAAACTGCAATGGAAAGGCCTGTTTCGCAACTAGAATCAGGTGAATTAAAATTTGGATGTTGATGGATGTTACAACAAACGAAGAAGAAGAGTTTTAAAAGAAACATGTCACGGTATGTGTGGACACACTAGGAAACCTAATCTTTTTTTTTTTTTATTTAGTGCGAGATAGAGGGGTAATATGATAATAATAATGAACATACACTACCAGGTCAAAAGTTTGGACTCACCTTCTCATTAAATGGCATGAGATGGACCGCAGATGGCCAACAAGTGCTCAGCATCACTGGGAACTCCTTCAAGACTTTGGAGAACATTTCAGATGACTACCTCATGAAGCTCATCGAGAGAATGCCAAGAATGTGCAAAGCAGTAATCAAAGTAAAATGTGGCTATTTTGAAGAATTTAAAATATAAAACATGCTTCGAGTTATGTCACACTTTTTTAAATTACATAATTACCTCCGCCAAGGAGGTTATGTTTTTGCCAGGGTTTGATTTGTTTGTTTGTTTGTCTGTCCGTAGTGTGCAACATAACTCAAAAAGTTATGGAAAGATTTGGATAAAATTTTCAGGGTTTGTTGGAAATGGGATAAGGAAGAAATGATTAAATTTTGGTGGTGATCGGGGGTGGGGGGGCCCACGGGGGGGGACACTGATCAGCCTTGGCGGAGGTCTGCGCTCTCCGAGTGCTTCTAGTTCCATATGTGTTCATTCATAGATTTGATGCATTCAGTGAGAATCTACAATGTAAATAGTTATGAAAATAAAGAAAAAACAGGTGAGTCCAACCTTTTGATGGTAGTGTATCTGTAAATCAACACCATATAGTTAGTCGTCATGTTTGTGGATGATTTCTCATGTCTTCACGCCGATAATAAATAAACAAATCATCGCATTTGTGATTTAATGGAAAAAACGACATTATGCGCTTCTGTTTCTTCAATATTTAGTAACTATAGGTAAATTTTTTGCGTAGATGTCCACTGGAAAAGTTGACTATTCACAGACATATTTTCTAACCTTTTAGTTAGTCAAAATAACAAAAAAAAACTCCAAGCTGATCATTTTAGGCTTAGGGTTTAAAGCAGGGGTGGGCAATTAAGTTTCCTAGGGGGCCACATGGGAAACTTTGATAGTTGTTAAGGGATGGATCTGTGTCTTTTTAAACAGGTTCAGCACGGACCAGTGCTATGGCTAATGTGCCTTTTAAACAGGTTCAGCACGTGACAGCGCCATGGTTACCTGTGCCTTTTAAACAGGTTTAGCACCGGACAGCGCTATGGCTACATGTGCCTTTTGAACAGGTTCAGCACCGGACAGCGCTATGGCTACATGTGCCTTTTAAACAGTTCAGCACGGACAGTGCTATGGCTACATGTGCCTTTTTAAACAGGTCAGCACCCGGACAGCGCTATGGTACATGTGCCTTTAAACAGGTTCAGCACACCCGGACAGCGCTATGGCTACATGTGCCTTTTGAACAGGTTCAGCACCGGGACAGCGCCATGGTTACCTGTGCCTTTTTAAACAGGTTCAGCACCGGACAGCGCTACTGGCTACATGTGCCCTTTTGAACAGGTTCAGCACCGGACAGTGCTATGGCTACATGTGCCTTTTAAACAGGTTCAGCACCGGACAGTGCTATGGCTACATGTGCCTTTTAAACAGGTTCAGCACCGGACAGCGCCATGGTTACCTGTGCCTTTTAAACAGGTTCAGCACCGGACAGCGCTATGGCTACATGTGCCTTTTGAACAGGTTCAGCACTGGACAGCGCTATGGTTACCTGTGCCTTATGAACAGTTTCAGCTTCAGTTTTCAGTTCACTTGCAGCTCTCCTTAATATATATCGATATATATACTTTATTATAATTACAAAAACAGTAATGCAAACAATACAATAATAAATGAAAAATGTGGAGCACAGAATACAACTCTAAATGAATATTCGCAAAAGACTTTTTGAAAATGTGCAAACAGCTCCACATTAACTTTAGATGAAAAACTATAAATGCATCCAGCTTTGTTTGTTTGCATATCACAGTTCTTTTGTTTTATTTACCTCTGACTTCAGTAAAGAAATACTTTCAAGTCCATGTCTTGTTTAAAAACTCTGCGTTCGGAATCAATTGTTCTTTTTTTTTTTGCCATTAGCTGACATCTTCATGGGCTGAAACTGACCAACAAACCAATCAGTGCATAAGCCTTACACTCTAAAATCCAGTTAGTTATCATTACTTAGAAAAAGCATGCAAACCGATTGCACTTAAAAAACAAGTAAAGAGAACTAAGTATTTTAAGTTGTATTAACTTGTGCTTCCTTCGTAGAGTGCACTTATAAATGAGTTTGAGCAACTAAAACAATCTAGTAGAGTGTACTTGATAACTTATTTCAGATGTACTCTGGACTTCGTAAAGACTACTCTGTCTTTAGTCCCTTTAACACACTTACCTAAGTCAGACTAACTTAGCATTTCTAAGCTACATTTACTTGAACAGCAATCTGACTTACTCGCTAAAAACATGCAAATCGATTGCCTTGAAAAAAGCAAGTAACTGTTACTTCAGCAATC
Source organism: Sphaeramia orbicularis (assembly GCF_902148855.1). NCBI lineage: Eukaryota > Metazoa > Chordata > Actinopteri > Kurtiformes > Apogonidae > Sphaeramia > Sphaeramia orbicularis. Next base: position 22,856,071 of record NC_043958.1, on the reverse strand, counting down.
TACAGTAGCCTTAAATATCTATACACGAATGAAAAACAGGTTCCATTCTCCTAAAACAATCTGAATTACAATTAAACATAATAAATCAAGGTAATAACACAGTTGAAAGTTCAATTACATCAATATATATATATATATTTTTTTTTTTATATCAACTTTTTTTTAAAAGATTGACATTCACAAACACAGGTTTAATACCGTAAGGCAAGAATACTGTAAATACAGCTCTTAAAAGCTGTAATAAGTAACTTTTTTTAGACCATCCATGGTGGTAGAACCAACATGCTGACAAGTGTATCCCTGAACAATGTTATTCAAACATCACGAAATAAAAAAATTATATGTATATAAAAAAAACATTGCCAACAACTGCAAAGTTGGCTACTTATTGTTATTAGTGAGCTGAACTCTAAATGAAGTAATCGCCACTCTAAACACTAAGTATTTAGAATTTTTCTCCATGCAAGTAACTGTTACTTCATAAATACAAGTCATAAGTGCTAATTTTTTTGATAATTTACTAAGGTTAACTAATGAATGTATGTCAGGGCGACTATTGGATTTTACAGTGTATGCAAGTACAGACAGTATGTGTGGAAAAAATGGTAAATTAGCAGATCCTTCAAAATAAAGCAGTGGCGTTGTATTGGTTACGTCTGTTATGATGATGATGATGATTTTAATTTGCCAATGACCTCATGTGGGCCAGTTAGGGTCAGCTGTCGGGCCGCATGTGGCCCCCGGGCCCTTACAATGCCCAGGTCTGGTTTAAAGGGTTAAAGTTTAGAACACAGGTGTCAAACATTTGGCCCGGGGGCCAAATCTGGCCCGCCAGAGGTTCCAGTCCGGCCCTTGGGATGAATTTGTGAAATGCTAAAATTCCACTAAGATATTAACAATCCTTTTAGTTGAGGTCCTACATTCAAACCAATTCAATCTCTGGGTCAGATTAGTAAAATACTACCCAATAATCTATAAATACTCAAAACTCCAAATTTTTCTCTTTGTAAATGTAAATATTTTCATGTATTTACACTAAAACAAAGTATAATATCGCAAAAACAATGTAACAACCTGAAATGTCTTAAATAAAGCAGGGTGTCAAACTCATTTTGGTTCAGTTCCATTTTTAGCCCAATTTGATCTGCAGCGGGCCAGAACCAGTAAAATAATGACTTAATAACCTGTTAATAATGACAAATCCAAGTTTTTCTTTTTGTTTTAGTACAAAAAAACCCCAATTAAATTATAAAATATTGACATTTTACAAAAAGATGTGAATAACCTGAGAAAAAAAAGAAATTTTATTTGAAAAATTAGTGCAATTTTAACAAAATTATGCCTTGACTTATTATTTATACATGCACATTTACACACAGTGTTACATAAACATTTGGTAACAGGCAGAATATTGTTAAAATTTTAGAGTTTGGAAACTAAAATTTGTACAATTTCTACAATATTCCATCTCTTATTTTAACACGACTACAGATCATAGTGGATCCATAAATACACAAAATATTTTGTAACAGGCACAAAATTGTTCAAATTGCACATTTTGGGTTGTTCATCTTTGTTTTTATTTATGCATTTATTTGCATTTTATTGTGAACAAATAGTTTTGTAATGTAAATATTTTCACAGTGTAATGTAATGTTTTTCACTTAAATTTTTTCACATAATTTTTCAGAAAGAAACTTTGTAGTTGTCATTATTTATGGGTTATTGTGTTCTTATTTTTTTTTTACTGGAGATCACACTGGTCTGTATGTGGAACCTGAAATGAAATGATTTTGACAACCTTGACTGCTCAGGTTAATTTTTGCACTTTCATCCCGCAGGGCCGGAATGGAACTTTTGGCGGGCCAGATTTGGCCCCCGGGTCACATGTTTGACACCTGTGACTTAAAAGAAGTGCAATTTTAACAATATTTCACCTGTTACTAAATGTTTTGTGTATTTGTAGGCCTACTGTGATCCGTAAGTTATATGTAATGTACATGTTATATTGTTATTGTTAAAATTACCGGTACACTTTTTTTTTTTTTTTTTTTTTTTTCAGTTTGTTCATGTTATTCACAATGTTTGAAGATGTAAACATTTTCATAATGTAATTTTACTTTTTTTTTTTTTACTCTAAAAACATTGAGGAAAGTTTGAGTTGACATTGTTTATATATTATTATGTTATTATTTTACTGGTTCGGCTCACTTCAGATCAAATTTAGCTGAAAGTGGCCCCTGCACTGAAATGAGTTTGACACCCCTGGTTTAGAATAATGTAGATTTTGCTGAGATGTGTGTAGCCCAAACATTAATTCCCCTTTTATGCTGCATTTCTCAATTAGCCACTACTGTAAAGGCATATAATGCTGACTTGTCTTTATCCAACCTACTGCACTTTTCTTTGTCTACCTGCATAACTATCCCCTTTATATGTTAATTCAAGTCATGATAAGGTCTTTAATATTTCCTGCAATAATATTATAATGATTAATTTAGCCTTTTCTACCAGTATTTATTCACAAAAGGAGAGGGAGGAAAAAAAAAAAAAATTAGTATGATCACCATCCGAGTCACAACAGCCTTAATGTAGCTGAAAGGACAGAATCTAACAGGGGTTATAAAATAAAGAAGAATAGTATAGACGGAGAGAGAGCAAAGAGATGGGTCTCTGAGCTCAGCTAGTTAGTTCCAAATGCATCAATGAGCCCTCCCCATTGACTCAGGTGGTAATTAAGGGGCAGGGCCCATTTTACTCAGTGGAGCCTTAACAGGAATTCTCTCATGCGTGGAACTGAGCAGCCTGATGGGTTTTCAGCCTCAAACTGTCAAAGCAGTGGTGAGGAGGTGGTGTGGGAGGGTCGACCTTTTTTCTATGCAATGCAAATTGAAGGAAAGGGAAGAAAGTGTGTGTGTGTGTGTGGTGTGTGTGTGTGTGTGTGGTGGTGTGGTGTGCCGGAAATCTGACCCTCTGTCGGGGGGAAAGTGTTAGTGTGTGTTTGGGTGAGCGTGGGTTATGTGACGTCTCCAGCTGAGCTCTGGGAAACTGTTTACAGTCTAAAGTGACATAGACTTTTTTTTTTTTTTTTTTGTCTACTGCAGATGCATTCAGAGCAGATGGTAGCATTCTATTAGTTTTTCGTTCTCTTCTGAATACTAAAAAAATATCCAAATAGTGAAATACACAGTATTGTGTTTTCATGTGAGTTATCGGCTGACAGTTACCCTTTTCACAGGCAAGTGACTATTTTGGTCATTTCCACACACATTACAAGACAGTGACAGCAACCATTCCAGTGAGGATAGTGAGTCAACAAACTCAGGTCCAATGTGGTCTAAAGGGTCTGTAAGGTCCACCTCTGCATGAACAGTGAGTGGACCTGCTTTGTTAGTACCATAAAGTAATGGTACTAATGTAAGTCATGATTTTCAAAGTGTTAATGTGTATGTTGTCAGGACTAATGGTGTTCTAATGTTCTAAAATACATATTCCTTTCACCTTGCATGCGTTTTTATTGTAATTTGTATGGCGATTGCTACTGCCACAGTACTGTGGCAAGGCAAGGCAAGGCAAGACAAGTTTATTTGTATAGCACATTTCAGCAACAAGGTTATTCAAGGTGCTTCACACAGGACATTGAAATAAAAGAAACAAAAAGAAACACATTTAAAACATTATAAAAGAAACATATAAAAGGTGATTAAAAACAGCGAGTAACAAAACAACACATAAAATCAAAATAAAATAAAAATAAAAACACACACATATTAAAGTAAAAGTTGCAGTGCAGAGTTTCAAAGAGAATATAAAATTTAAAAAGTCAAAAGCCTTTTAGTCAAAGGCAGCAGTGAACAGGTGAGTCTTTAACCTGGACTTAAAAGAACTCAGACTCTCAGCAGACCTGATATTTTCTGGTAGTTTGTTCCAGATATACGGAGCATAGAAACTGAACGCTGATTCTCCATGTTTAGTTCTGACTTTGGGAACACAGAGCAGACCTGCACCAGATGACCTGAGTGGTCTGGATGGTTCATACTGGACTAGAAGGTCTCTAATGTATTTTGGGCCTAAACCATTCTGTGCTTTATATGCTAGTAAGAGAATTTTGAAGTCTATTCTCTGAGAGACAGGGAGCCAGTGTAGAGACCTCAGAACCGGGCTGATGTGGTCCACTCTCTTGGTCTTAGTGAGGACTCGAGCAGCAGCATTCTGGATCAGTTACAGTCGTCGAATGAACTTTTGGCACAGAATATCAGTTTGTCTATTGCCACAGAGCTGATCGTGGATACTGTTACATGAACTTATTGGCCTCTTGTTGCCACAGTACTGTGGTAATATATACGCCACGTACACACGACAACCAAATTATATCAATCCACAAAAGTTTAATACTGTTTCGACCTTTTATCCACATCACATTGGTGTTCTCGGTGTCCTGAAACAGTATTTTTGGAGAACGAGTCCCAGAGTGGAAAAATCTCACGACGCCACCCTCACTGATGACGTCTTAGGACCATGTGACCAGAAGAAGAAAACCCCAGACGTAACCTCAAGCACACGCTCACTGCATTCTTCTGTGATTCACCTATATGTATGCCACATATAGGTGTGGATACGTATCACATTGTTTTCCACCTGGACACAGATATTTCCTGAAATTATTTATGTATGGACACAAAACTTTTAGAATCTGCAAAAAGAAAAATACCATGAGCACTATTGCCTGGACATAGCCTCCAGTAACTGGTGCCCTAGCCTTTTCCTGTAACTGGATAGGTCCCTGGCATGTGCAGTGCTTATTGCTACAGTACTCTGGCAGCAGGGGGACAGGTGACCAGTCTACTCATGACAGAACGAGGGCGCTGATTGGCTCTGTGGTAATAGAGCAAGGGTGGTCAACCCATGGCTCCTGAGCCACATGTGGCTCTTTCATTCCTCTGCTGTGGCTCCCTTTGGCTTTGGGAATGTGAATAATGAGTATTTAATTTAAATTATTTATTTATTTATTTATTTACTTATTTTTAATGTTATTCTAATTTGAAGATTATGGTGATCTTGTAACATTAAAATAAAATTTGTTTAATTTTTTTGTCGCTCAATAAAATAATGGCCTGTTCACAAGGCACAGGTAGCCATAGCGCTGTCCAGTGCTGAACCTGTTTATAAGGCACATGTAGCCATAGCGCTGTCCAGTGCTGAACCTGTTTATAAGGCACAGGTAACCATAGCGCTGTCTAGTGCTGAACCTGTTCATAAGGCACAGGTAACCATAGCGCTGTCCAGTGCTGAACTGTTCATAAGGCACAGGTAACCATAGCGCTGTCCAGTGCTGAACCTGTTTATAAGGCACAGGTAACCATAGCGCTGTCCAGTGCTGAAACTGTTCATAAGGCACAGGTAACCATAGCGCTGTCTAGTGCTGAACCTGTTCAAAAGGCACACGTAGCCATAGCGCTGTCCAGTGCTGAACCTATTCACAAGGCACAGATAACCATAGCGCTGTCCGGTGCTGAACCTGTTTAAAAGACACAGGTAACCATGGCGCTGGCCGGTGCTGAACCTGTTCAAAAGGCACATGTAGCCATAGCGCTGTCCAGTGCTGAACCTGTTCAAAAGGCACATGTAGCCATAGCGCTGTCCGGTGCTAAACCTGTTTAAAAGGCACAGGTAATCATGGCGCTGTCCGGTGCTGAACCTGTTCAAAAGGCACATGTAGCCATAGCGCTGTCCGGTGCTGAACCTGTTTTAAAAGGCACATGTAGCCATAGCGCTGTCCGGTGCTGAAACTGTTCATAAGGCACAGGTAACCATAGCGCTGTCCGGTGCTGAATCTGTTCAAAAGGCACTGGTAGACATAGCGCTTTCCAGCGGGGAACCTAATAAAGGTAGTTTTTGGGTTTTTTTTTGTTTTTTTAATACATAGCATTACAAAACTCAATATAGTAAATATATATATCAATATATCAATATATAGTAAAAATCAATATATGTAGTTTTATGTTCATTTTAATTGCCAAATCGGTTTGTGGCTCCCGGTGTTTTCTGTTTGAAACTGGTCCAAATGGCTCTTTGAGTGTTCAAGGTTGCTGACCCCTGTAATAGACAAATGAGAAAGGTATTCTCACAGTACTGTGGCAATAGCCACTTTGATTTTGTATATATACTTTTTGGTTTTATTTTCTTTTGCCACCTACGGGTAAGGAACCAAATATGGTAACTTCATTAACCTTGATTTTCTACATAACAATGAAAAACTGTCGAAAATTTTCACAAAAGTAATAAAGTCTTGTTAGGTTGAAATTTTGAAATTCAGAGTATTTTCTATGAGTGACCTATAAAGGGTAAACTACATGATTTTAAGTAATGCAATAATATTCCATGAATCTAATAATAGCAAAAAAACATCCCATAAAATCAGATTTGTTTCCTTATGAGTTCCATTGGCGGTGAAATTTATCCAACAGCTGGGACCCGTTGAATGAAACCTGCAAGGACTCATTTGTGTTGAATATCAATTAAATGCTCAAATGCATTTGTGAAAGTAGGGGCAATTAACAGGCTAATTATCAGGACCATGGAGAACATTCTAATCAGGGGAAAGAGCTTAAGTTGAAATAGTGTTGTCAACACCGACTTAGTCAGGGTGACAGAGAGAGAGAGAAAGGAGAATGCCTTTGACTGTTTTAACCCAGACTTGACCTTTTGTCAGAAACTTGTGAAAGTGATTAAGTTATTTCTGAAATGTTAGTATGTCTGCAGAAAATGCCAGTGTCAGCTTGGCAACGCGCTCACAGCGGCTGAGGTTACACAGACAATACAAAGCATATTCAGTCTGACTGATGTCATTCTAAATCAGAGACTTCAGCTTAACTGGTTACATGGATGATAATAAGATAAGATAAATAAGATAAGATAAGATAAGATAAGATAGATAAGATAAGACTTTATTCCACTAGTTAAAAGTCGCAACATACAACAAGAAAATGCAGATAAAAATAAGAAACTTGGTATTTATATAATAAAGAATATTAATTTAAACACAGGTGTCAAACATGCGGCCCGGGGGCCAAATCCGGCCCACCAAAGGGTCCAGTCCGGCCCCTGGGATGAATTTGTGAAATGCAAAAAATTACACTGAAGATGTTAATCCTTTTAGTTCAGGTTCCACAAACAGACCAATTTAATCTCAAGTGGGTTGGATCAATAAAATACTATCATAATAATCTATAAATACTCACAACTCCAATTTTTTCCCTTTTTAAATGTAAACATTTTCATGTCATTTTACTGTATTTACACTAAAACAAATTAACTTTTCACAAAAACACAAATAACCTCAACAAATATGAACATTTTGAAATGTCTGAAGTGTAATTTTAACCTCCTGAGACCCAGGACATGTCAGCAAAGTACCAGCTTTTTTTGTTTTTTGTTAAATACGTGCCTATATTGGAAACATCATGATGCAACAGTTTTTTCCGATGCAGTTTTTTAAATGTGTATGGAATGTCCTTTGTGGTGGACAGTTTTCTTTTCTTTTTTTTATTTTTTTGTATAAAGTTGTGAAACTCTTGTCCACAAATGTGGACAGAAAACCCATAGCTGGGTCTGAGGAGGTTAACAATATTCGGCCTGTTATTAAATTTTTTGTGTATTTGTAGATCCACTGTGATCTGTACGTTGTAATGTACATGTGTAAATGATAAACTGAGGCAGAATATTGTTAAAATTGCGCTTAGTTTTCTTAAGAATTCCGTTTGTACATGTTATTCACATTGTTTTAAAGGATAGTTGGGAAATGTAAACATTTTCATTGCATAATTTTACTTTTTTTTGCTCTAAAACATAGAGGAAAGTTTGGAGTTGTCATTATTTATAGGTTACGATGTTATTTTTTTACTGGTCCGGCCCACTGGAGATCAAATTTGCCTTAATATGGCCCCTGACCTAAAATGAGTTTGACACCCCTGATTTAAAACATTCTAAAAAAAAAAAAAAAAGGGTCTTGGATGACAGACGAAACATTTTCAAAAGAGCTAAAACCAGCCTAGTTGAACCAAGAAGAACGTTGACCTGGTCAAATTGGAACCTACACATACATCCAGATAGGTTCATAGCAGAAGTAAGATTTTGTTGTGATTCTTTTCAGGATTCTGATTGGTTAATAGTACTCGATCATCTCACCACACTGCCATCTACAGGCCTGGCATGCTCTTGGTGGTGTAGACCGTGTAAACCTAGATTTTTCTGAAAACGGTCACGTCTACATGAGGTTTTTTTTGGAAAACGAAGAGAGGGAAATATCAATTTTCAAAAATACCCAGCTACATGTAAACGTAGCACTGAAGGGGTGGCAAGGAGTATTAGATAGATAAATGTACTTTATTTATCCCAAACTGGGAAATTAAAGTATTGTTTTTGGTTTGATGTGTTTGTTTGATTGTTGATTGTGTTCCCAAAGTCAGAACTAAACATGGAGAATCAGCATTCAGTTTCTATGCTCTGTATATCTGGAACAAACTACCAGAAAATCTCAGGTCTGCTGAGAGTCTGAGTTCTTTTAAGTCAAGGTTAAAGACTCACCTGTTCACTGCTGCCTTTGACTAAAAGGCTTTTGACTTTTTAAATGTTATATTCTCTTTCGAAACTCTGCAATGCAATTCTTACTTTAATGTGTGTGTTTTAATTTAATTTAATTTTTTTTTTTTTTTTTAATTTTTATTTAACTCTTTCATGCATGAATTATGAGACACTTAATCAAGATTTTATTTTTTTTTCCTGAGTGTTTTTATTCCTCTTTAGGCATGAAAAAAACATGCCTAAAGAACATTTTCTTATCAACATATTTTTCAGGGAGCTGCAAAAATGTCCACTCAGCTGGACACCATGCATTTCATTTTTGAAGCAAAAAAACATGCATTTACTGATATACTGTGTGAAAACTATGAAATAAAAACATTTTTAATGCTTATTATAGGTAATTAATTTCTCAGAATGGGGTAGTTGTTTGTTTACTTGCTTTACCTTGTTTGTCTGATAAATTAATTACCTACAATAATTATATGTGGAAGACAGTATGAACCTTTACCAGATATTTTTAACCCTTTCATGCACAAATTATGAGAACCATAATCAAAATTTTTTCCTGAGTGTTTTTATTCCTCTTTAGGCAGGAAAAAAAACAACACGATTGAAAAATTTCTTCTGAAAAATAAATAATAAATAAATGTGTTTTTTTTTTTTTTTTTTTTTTTAAATACATAAAAAAAAAAAAATCATGAGAAAAAAAACAAAAAAAAAAACCAAAACATATATATATATATATATATATTATATATATATATATATTATGAACCTATTTTTCATGAAGTTGCAGAAATGTCCACTCAGCTGGACACCACACGTTTAATTTTTGACGCACAGAAACATGTATTTACTGATAAATTGTGTGAAAACTATGGAGAGGGCTTGTGATTCTGGGGGTTTATGCTCAGGAGAGATCTACATAATGTTACCAATTCATGTCAGAAAAGATATGTAGTGTCTTAAAACTTTAATAAAGATATGTGTAAAAAAAAAAAAAAAAGAAAAGAACAACAAAACCCATGAATATACAAGAGAACAGCTGTAGAAGAGCTGTCCACTGGAGTGACCGCTGTGCATGAAAGGGTTAATGTCTTATTTTCTTGATGTTTTTAATCACCTTTTACATGTTTCTTTTATAATGTTTTAAATGTTTCTTTTTCCCTGTCGTTGTATTTCAATGTCCTGTGGGAGGCACCTTGAATTGCCTTGTTGCTGAAATGTGCTATACAAATAAACTTGCCTTGCCTTGTTAACACTTTAGCAACAAAACTATTGGTGAGAATAGATGTGATTACACAGAATTTTGAATTTTTTTTTTTGGCTGAAATTTCAAATGTCAATGAAAACATTCATTTTGCTTCAATTTACTTCAAACTTGACACTTATATAGAAGCAATTGTTATGCATCACTCTGACATAAAGCTAAAGCATATTTTGAATATAACTGAAACAACGTAAAATCTTTCTTAAAGTAATCTCAATGTTAACACTTTTTTTGCTTCAAATGCTGACGTTACGATACATACATGTATATAGACATGATTATATCAGGACACGCCCAGATATGCTGACATCAGCACACTCATACTCAGCTTCAATATGTGCAAGGGGCAGGGTTTGTTGTACCTGGCACCACTTGTTATAATGTGTAATGAAAATGCTATCGAACAACAGTATTTTAGTCTAAATCCTTTTACTACTCTTCCTTTCTGTTGATTCTTTGTATTTTTACTTGCACACATCTAGTAACACAAGCTTCATTCTTAAGAAGGATTATCATTAGGATTAATATCATAATTTTTTTCCCTGTATTGACAGTCATAGGTTACATTCAGACAGCAGGTCGGATTTTTTGTTGAAATCCAAATTTTTTTGTGCGCTCATTCATATGCGACTTCTATCAATTTTGAGTATGAACTGAATGCGACCATTAGGTGACCCGCATGCGCAAAAGAGGTCCTGACGTAAAAGGTGACCAGTCTTTGGAAGTAACACACCTGGGACGCAGAATTACAATGTTTGTCGTATTTCAATGAAGGTCGGATAGATGCGAACTAGCTGTTCAGACTGAAGTCGTATTGAAAAATATCAGATACGTATTGGATTTAGGACCTCATATAAAAGTGGCCTGGGTCGGATTTGAAAAAAAATCATAGTTGAAATGTTCAAAGTGCCTTTAACATATCAGATACAGGTCACGTATGGGCAAAAAAATCGGATTTGGGCTGCATTTGCTTGCAGTTTGAATGTAATCATTAGGTCTGTAACGGTACACAAAATTGTCGGTTCGGTACGTTTTCGGTTTTCAAAGCCACGGTTCGGTTTTTTTCAGTTCGGTACGGGAAGAAAGAAAACCCCTCAAAATGTCTTTAATACATTTATGAATTTTTTAACATTTTTCCCCCAATTTTTGGACACAATAGAATATAGAAAAAACAGGAATAATATAATTCTGCTGCTATAAATCAAATAGAAAATAAAATAAATTATTAATATTACTAAATGTATTTTAAACATTAGTATTGCACTTTTCCCTGAAAGGTAGTTTTGAACAAACAAGAAAAATCTAATCACAGTTCTGTCAGTTCACATTCTGAAGAAAAATATCAGCAAAAAAATTCTGCATGAAGTGCAACATTAACAGGAGGATAAACTGGTATTCTGTTTTAACAAACTGAAGAGAAACATTGACAACAAACTGAACCAAATTATTTATTTTAGGACAGAGAACACACTGTTTAGGACACTGTGTGTACTTGTGTGTGTGTGTGTGTGTGTGTGTGTGTGTGTGTGTTTGAGTGTGCGCGCGCAACGTGCGATTTGTCTGGGGGATGGTTTGTTTGTTGTTTTTTTGTTTTGTTTTTTTTTTGGTCGGAGCCGGGGGGTAGGGGGTGCGGTTGGGGTGCGGTCCGGTCCAGTCCATAACTAACGTAACTACCGCTGGCGTGAAACGAAAGTGAAACTTTATTTTTATATACAGTCTACTCTCGTTAAACCGCCCGCCGTTATACCGCCATTTTCGCTCACCGCCGACCAAAACCATTGCACAAAAATCCCCAATGCATTATTCCATTAGCTACCGCCATTTCCACCTATCGCCATCCGCCAGCCCAGTTCCATGCACAAACAACACTTATACCATTGATTTCCCGACCGTTATACCGCCAGCGTGATTGCCATCGAGTGCACATAAATTTTAACAATGCACTGAAACAAACGCGCCAGACGCTGATCGCGACAAGCTACGAGTAGGTCTACGGAACGGCCACCGTTCATTTATCGCAGAACACTCAGTAGGTCGGGATGTCGGGAAGAGGACGTGGGATTAAGCCAAAGCCTCAAGATGATGGGGTGTCATTTCCCGACACGGTATAATAATGTTTAAAATGTTTCCCCACTTTAAATGATCCCTTACAACATAAAAGAATCAAGATTTATTTAGAAACGCAATTAGAACGGGTTAACGGAGGCAGCATAGACATCATATAGTAAAGACATGCACATTATGGACGCAACCCGTTGTAACGCCATTTTCGCTATACCGCCAATTTGGCCGTGAACGGAAGTTGGCGGTATAACGAGAGTAGACTGTACTTTCAGTGGCCAACTCCGAGTTGTATTCATCTGTTATACAGCGTGAGAGAGAGAGAGAGAGAGAGAGAGAGAGAGAGAGAGAGAGAGAGCTAGTGTGTTTTAGAACTACCGTAGCTCATAGGGGCCAAACAACGTCCGTCTTATTAACGTCTCTTCCCTTGTTGTTGTCTTTCACCGGGACCTGAAGTTATCCAAACTGGACTGTAATGATGGTGGAGGGTCTTAAGTCTCTTCCTTCCGGGTTCACATCATATTTGTTTTGTTTTTTGTTTTTTTTTACCTTATATCAGCTGCTTTTTAGTGCAATGTGCGCGTCCTTTAATATGTCCGTGTGAAACTTGCGCGGATTTAAAGTTCCGCATCAAACGACGTCTTTCGTTCCTTTTTCTTTTTCTCAACATACTGTGTCGTTTCGGTACTGCTGTGTACCGAACCGAACAGGTGTGTACCGAAACGGTTCGGTACGTGTACCATTACAGGCCTAGTAATCATAGTCAAGGCCTACTTATTCAATATGTGCTTTCATTTGTATGTAGCTCTCTTTAATGGTACACATGTTTAATTAACTGTCGATATTTTTTTCCCTCTTTCCTGCCAAATGATACAAAAGAGGAAAAGTTCACTTGGGTGGGTGGGGGCTGTGGATGATGCATCCTATTAGGGCTTAAGGAGAAATGCTTGACCAGTTCTGGCACAGAGCCACGACTGGATCCGATGCAAATATGCTAAACCTGACGGAAAGATGATAATGTCTACCTCCCAGCAGATTTAGCCTCCGTTCCGGGTGTATAGGATACATATAAGCTCCATGCAAATTAGTCTCATATGGATAAACAATGAATTATTATTTATGGTATATTTATGCATTGAAATACTACTGCTCTAGCGTAGCTGTGCTGGTAAACGGCTGAAGAGACATTTAGCGGTTTCCTGGCAGTAACCCATTCCACTAGGCTGTGAATATAGTTAAGCCTGATGGACTCATCGGCTGTGCTTTGTCTATAATTTACCTGCTCTCATTGCCAAAGCAGCTACGAGCCCCGGAGTAATAGTCAAACACAAGCGTCTGTTTTATGCCATGTACTCTCTGTCCATTTTACTTTACAAACATGAGTATGTAGCTAACAGATGTCAACATCCATCTCTTCATTATGTCATTATAAACCCTACGAGAACCACTCCCGGCAGTCACCGATTACATTGTCTCGCTAAACAAAGCACTCAATATTTACTGTGCAGAAAAAACTGAACGGAATTTCGCCTTTTTTTTTTTTTTTTTTACCTCTGGAGAAATGTAAGTTCTGATATACTTCATTAACCCTATGCATAAGTGGTGAGGTTGTTTTCTTGCAATATCTTTAGAATGAAAAGTTATTTCCTATTCCAGGTGTTTCTCAAAAAACTTGTTAGTCGCTTTTTCGTTGGACATATGCGCGAAACTTTACCGATACTCAATAAATGTCAAAAAAACAGAAGTGCATAATGTCAGTTTTTCCATTAAATCACAAATGCAATGTTTTGTTAATTTATTATCATGAGATGTCAAGAGAAGAACACAAGTATTTGTTGTTTTGTTGTTTCCATTGCAGTTTTGTGCGATATGTCAATTTCGCTACACCCGAAAACCACCTCTTGCAAGGGCAAAAACTTTTTATCGAAAAACAAAATTTTCCATTTGGCAAAATTTTATGTGCAAGTTATAGTCGTGCAATTTAAGGGTCGATGGAAAAGCAACTCTTAGCTAACCCTTAGATACATAAGTGAGTCCAAAACAACCCAGTGAAGTTGTTTTCTAGCAATATTTTTATAATGAAAAGTTATTATTTCCTTTTCTAGGTGTTCCTCCAAAAACATGTTAGTCACTTTTCCACTGGACATATGCGCAAAACTTTACCAATATTTACTAAATGTCAAAAAAACAGAAGTGCGTAATGTCGGTTTTTCCATTAGATCTCATTTTTTTCTCGTATTAACTTAAAACATGAATCAGTTTCCTTGTGTCCACACATACGGCTTCATGTTTGTTTTTAAACTCTTCTTTTTTGCTTGTAACATCCATCAGCATCTGGTTTTTTTTTTGATTGTGTGACTCTAGTTTCGCAAAAAGGTCTTTCCATTGCAGTTTTGTACAATATACCAATTTTGTTGCACCTGAAAACCACCTCTTGCAAGCGCAAAAAAATAAGTTTTGGCAAAATTGTTGTTTTTCCATTAGCCACATTTTTATCCGCAAGTTATTTGCGCAATTTGAGGGTCAATGGAAAAGCAACTCTTAGCTAACCCTTAGATATATAAGTGAGTCCAAAACTACCAGATGAAGTTGTTTTCTGCCAATATTTTTTATAATGAAAAGTTATTATTTCCTTTTCCAGGTGTTCCTCCAAAAACATGTTGTTAGTCACTTTTCCACTGGACACATGCGCAAAACTTACCGATATTTACTAAATGTCAAAAAAAACAGAAGTCGTAATGTTGGTTTTTCCATGAAATCTCATTTTTTCCTCGTATTAAATTAAAAAATTAACCCATTTCCTCGTGTCCGCACATTCCGCGCCATGTTTGTTTTAAAACTCTTCTTTTTTGCTTGTTGTAACATCCATCAACATGTTTTTTTTTTTTTTTTTGTTCAAGTGACTCTAGGTGCGAAAAAAGGTCGTTCCATTGCAGTTTTATGCACTATACCAATTTTGCTACACCCGAAAACCACCTCTTGCAAGCGCAAAATTTTTTTATCAAAAAATGAGTTTTGGCAAAACTGTTGTTTTTCCATTAGGCAAATTTTTATGCGCAAGTTATATTCATGTAACTTGAGGGTAAGTCCAAAACAACCCAGCGAGGTAGTTTTCTTGCAATATCTTTATGATGAAAGTTATTATTTCCTATCCCAGGTGTTCCTCAAAAAACATGTTGTTAGTCTTTTCCACTGGACATATGCGCAAAATTTTACTGATATTTTTGTAACATACATCAACACGTTTTTATTTTTTATTTTTTTGTTGGCGTGACTCTAGCTGCGAAAAAAGGTCGTTCCATTGCAGTTTTATGCACTATACCAATTTTGCTACACCTGAAAACCACCTCTTGGAAGTGCAAAAATGTTATCGAAAAACGAGTTTCGGCAAAATTGTTGTTTTTCCATTAAGCAAATTTTTATGTGCAAGTTATATTTGCGCAATTTGAGGGTCAATGGAAAAGTGACTCTTAGCTAACCCTTAGATACATAAGTGGGTCTAAAACAACCCAATGAGGTTGTTTTCTTGCAATATCTTTATAATGAAAAGTTATTTCCTATTCCACGTTTTCCTCAACAAACATGTTATCGACATCATGCCATTAAATTTTTAAGTAGCCTTTTATAGATTTTATGACATTGCAGTTTTTGTATTACTATCCTAAGCTTCCATAAGTGGATCAAAAATGACCTGTATTCATTTTCAGTGGAATTTTATCTGAACTTTTGATTCATTCTACAACAAAAACAAAGGATTAACTCACTCACTCACTAAATGGATATGTTAATATTGTTCTATTGCTGTTATATATTATATAGTATATACTATACAAACTTTGAAACAAAATCATTTAAAATTTGTTAAAAATGTACAAAAAAAGACACAAAAAAAAAAAAATTAAACTTGAAATCATTATTTTGCGGACTTAAATATAATACAAATGATCATTTACAACATAACAAAATGATAAAAGTAGCATAAAAACACATTGATTTTTAACAAGGGTCATTTCATTTCATTTCATTCACTTATAGAGGAGTGTAGGATCCAGAAACTCATGCATCTAAACGTTAAAATACTAAAATATTAAATAAAAAGTTGTACATATTGTATTTCATGTGTTCACTTTGATGTTTGCTTGTTAATATTGACAGGCTCCACGTTTTTTCTACACTTTCGCCTTCCTAATTTGTTCTGAATGAACGTCAGCTTTCTGCCAAAACACACAAAAACAACACAGCATCCATTCCCCTTCCACTGTTTTTAGACACGTCAAAACGCTCAAAAGTGTGTTCTGCTAGTCCGTTTAATTTCATTTTTTTTCATAACCTTAGAACACCTCCATATCCAACACCACGCCTTTCATCATACATCAATATCCAAGCGCTAACAAGCTCTAGCGGTATTTTTTTTTTTTCTCATCTGGCTTCATCTACCTAAAATTTATGCAGATAATTAAGCACTGGGGACACAATTAAGCAGACAGGTATATGTGCCTTAGAGTTAACTGACTGATTTAAGGGGGTAAGTGTACAGAATAGTGAGATCTGTCTGCTTACGCACACTCAGTAGCCGCTCACATCGAGAAAAAGAAAAATAATTTATTCTTTGATGGTGTGCTGACCTATTGTATGTCAAGATAAACTTCTCAAATAACAGCGCACTCTTATATACAGTAATTATTATTCTCTTTTCCTCAAGAGTTGATATTAACAATAGAAATCCTCCGTGGTTAAAGCATATTCATTTACATTGCAAATATATGCTATAAATTATAAAATAGTGTGTAACATTAGTGCACAAGTGATCAAATACACACCTAATTAAACATATGTTTCAGGCTTATTGTAATTTGCATTATTTTAAAGCAGCGTATCACTTTGATCGCAATTGTTTTTTAAATTTGTAAAACCCCAGGGATAGCCTAATTATCGCTAATCCATTAGTCTTTCCATACTTACGCACCTGAATCCTGGGGTGCCGATGAGGGGGGGTAAACATGACAAGTTCATGGGGCCCAGCATTTGTAGGGGGCCCGTAGATGTCGTGAGTCGGACGTTGAAACCGTGTTAAGTTTCATTTTGTTTTCATGCTAGCATAAGTCACGTTCCAAAAAATCGACAAGGTCCGAAATTTTATGAAAGGGTCCAAAATGTTTACCTTTCATGGGGCGCACAAATGCTAGCGGCACCCCTGCCTATATCCCTCACGGTGAAAAACTTTGAAGATGGCTCCATCATAAAAATAGTTAGTTTGTTTACATAACAAACCGAAACGTCACTTGGGCCTTTTCTTAAATTTTGCCACGAAGTGCATTGTTACGCTGTAGCGATCTAGCTCCTTTTCTTGCCGAATCTGTGAGAAACCGCTTTTGCTTGGTCGCCATTCCCACAATGCACTTCACGACCAAATTTCCAAAAAGGCCCGAGTAACATTTCGGTTTGTTATGTAAATTAGCGGACTGTGTTTATGATGAAGTCATCTTTGAAGTTGTCCACACAGTATAATACATTACACAATTCATTTACATTTTCATGGTTTTGATTTTAACCCTTTATCGGGCAAGTGACTATTTTTGGTAATTTCTGCACACGTTACAAGACAGTGGCAGCAACAGTTACAATGAGGACAGTGAGGCAACATTCTAGGGTCCAATGTCGTCAAATCACCAACCCGATTTTCAGCGGTCGGACATCGTCGGGCAGTCTTGCGAGGTCGGTGACATGAGTTTGGTTGATGTGTTCCGTGTGATCGGTCTTCGTTAATACCGTCGCCAGTCAACATGTGTAATCAGCCACTATCAATCGTTCAGTCGGACCAATCTGATTGGTGGAGGGATAGCCCATGACGAGTGAATCAGTGAACGAAAAGTTTCCATGTGACTACAGATATGCAAAGGTACTTCACACTATTATTATCTTCTATAATATGCCATGAACTGCTCATATCATATCTGAATGAGTGCCAGTCAGTGCTGCCTATGGACTTCATTCATTCCATAAAGTGAACATTGTTAGCATTGTTAGCATAGTGCGATTTCTCCTTAGTTTTTGCCTACGACATCTTTCTTCTTCCACAAGAAAAAGCCAGAGAGCTGACAATGCCAGTATCTTCTTATTACTAACCATCTGTTCAACAAGTACAACAACAACAACAACAACAACAACCCTTCTTGACTACTCAACACTCTCTGCTGACAACAATGACTGATGACAGCGAGCTCTTTGTTTTGGTCTTGAGAGATGTTCTGCATTCCCGGTTTTATGTCTCTACAAGCGCAGAACATACACTCACACCGGTAGTTGATTTGGTGTGTTCTTCACATTTTTTTAACCACATTAGGGAGACAGGAGCTGACTGATCAGTCAGGCTACACTGTAAAAAATGACTGTAGAATTAACACCAAAAAGTTGTAAAATTGCAACATAAAAAAACTGTAGTGACAATACGATGCAAAGTTGTTTATTTGAAAAGATTTTTGTGTTAACGATTAAATCAAATATAGCTGTAGTTTTACAGGAAGAGTATGTGAACAGAAGCAGATTTGGATGTAGAAAGGATTTATTTCTATAGTTTTTAGAAAATAAAACTGTAAACTGAAAAACAATGTGGTGCTGTTTAAATTGCAAGACCAAAATGTTGAAATAATGGCATATTTGCGTTTATATATATATACAGGAGGTCCTCGGGTTACGAACGAGGTCCATTCCTACGCTGGCGACGTAACCCGAATTTCCGTGTAAGTCGGAATTAACCCTTTAATACTCCCTGTCCTTAATAATGGTAGCCACGGTCGACCGACTGAAGCCTAAGGCTTTACCGATGTTCATCGGCGTCTTGCTTTTCTCCGACCTTTTGATGATATCCAGCTTCGTTTCCATGGTAATGGCTTTCCTCTTGGCTGGACCAGCATCGCTAGAAGATCCTGCTTTCTTTTTTGGGGCCATGATGTGAAAAAGGAGGGTGAAAAAGGCGAAGATACCGAGAAAATTATGGAGCACAAACACAGACACTACACTATGGGGCTGGAGACAAAACGGCGGACGAGACTCAGGAGTCGTAAAGTCGAAACAGCGTAGGTCGAGTACCACATAACCCAAGGACCTCCTGTATATATATATATATATATATATATATATATATATATATATATATATATAAAGTTATAAAAATGTAAACATTTAACAATGTAACATTTTAACTTTTTAAATTAATGAGTTGGTAGAGTTGGTAGAGTGGCTCATCCAATAACCAAAGGGTTGGTGGTTCCAATCCTGGCTCTGACTGTCCATATGTCCAAGTGTCCATGGAAGACACTAAACCTTAAACTGGTCCCAGTTGGACCTGGTGGCTTTGGAAAGCGCTTTGGACACCATGAAGGTGGAGAAAATGAGCTAAATAAGTACAGTCCATTTACCATTTAAATCCAGTGTTAAATCTACATATTTAAAATATTAAATGTACATGTTACTCTGTAAATATGTTTACAGTTGGATGTGTTTTTTTTACAGTATTGTTCTGGAAACCACAGCCGCCAGTTTTTTTCTGTAAAAACAACAGGATTTTTTTTTTTACAGTGTACCTTTTCTGGCGACAATCGGCAGTCAGGTCGGTGTATCTTTGCCCTTAGGTCCACCTCTACATGAACAGTGAGTATACCTGCTTTGTTAGGTACCATGAATTAATGGTACTAATGTAAGGAATGATGTTCAGAGGGATAATGTGGATGTGGACAGATGTCTGGATCAGCACTTATGTTGGTCTAATGTTCTAAAATACATGTTCCTTTCACCTTACATGTGCTTTTCTTGTATTTTTTAATATTTAATTCTTTTTTTTTTTTTTTTTTTTTAATTCATTGATCTTGATTTTCTATACGACAACAAAACATTTTCAACAATTTCACAAAAGTCTTGTTATGTCCTCCAATAACACACTAATTTTGAATTTCAGAGTATTTCTATGAGTGGCCTGTTGTGGAAATGTAATGTTCAACTGTAAACCCACACAAAGAGGAGGAGAGAAAGTTAGAGTGAAAATAATAAATGCATTTATTGAGAAGTCAATAACAGAGAAACTCTGTAAGTGAAGTCTGATTAAACAGGAGAAAAACTAAAGATTATATAGAACCAAATCCAACCCACTCAAATCAGGATGTCATCCCTTACGTACATTGTACCACTCCATACTACTCCTTCTCTGCTCCGTGAAGAGGTCATGATGACCTCTTCACCCTAACCTTGCTTGGATCCTATCTGGAGTGCAGGCGCCATCCTCTATCTACACATTCAGACATTTAGGTGTTTGGGTTTTAACTCAAGGCAAGAACTCCGTTCCTGGGTCGGGGGTGTTACAGAGTGGTAAACATCACACATAAGCATATGCGTGAAGAATGACTCAGCATTTAAAGAAGATGTACAATAATATGAAAGTAAATATAAAGAGTAAAGTAAGAGAAGTAAATATAAAACGTAAATTTTCCACCACAGGCCTAAAAAGGGTTAATGGAGACAGTGCTTCAATTTTTAATGTGACTGACTTTGCAGCTCATTTCGATGAGGTTTACTTAAAAAAAAAAAAAAAAATCTGTATATCAGTTGTGTTTGTAAAGCGCAGAGCTACAGGTCACATAGTAATAGCATTTCTATTTGAACTCGCATTGATTTCATGGTTTCTCTTAATGCTCGGTAATATTGATTGTGAATTTTTAATAAGCCCAGATAACATCAGAGTAAACAGTTTGAGGGGTTTTTTTTAGCACTGAAAATACAATTACAGGTCCATCACGGAGCCTTATTCTGTATGTTTGTTTCCATCTACAAATCCCCAAGTCATTAGGAGACTGCAGGGAGAAGGAGGAAGATGTTCTTTGTTTGACTAAAGTCGCTATCAGGCCTGCATATGAATAAGTCTCTTTCTATCCAGATCAGCATGCCACTTGGACGCCCCCATCGCTGTCTCATCAGCATTCAAATAAAGGGAGTCAGACACTTCCCAGTATAGAAAACTGTCTGTAACACTTAATGTCATTAAGAAAACACATCTGACAATGACTGCATGTTTACACACAGATAGAGATAGAACTGTTTGAGAATCTCTAAAACTCTATATTAAGCCGTAAAGACCCAGTGCTACTTTTATTTATTTAATTTTTTTTCTCTATTTAACCATTCCTTAACGATTTATCACCATTTTTTTTATAATATTATCCTCTATATTTTGCATTTTTCCTGTAAAACTCAGGTATTTTCTTATATTTAATTTACTAATCATGTAGATCAGGGGTGTCAAACCTCATTTCAGTTCAGGGGCCACGTTCAGCTAAATGTGATCTGAAGTGGGCCGAACCAGTAAAATAATAACATAATAATATATAAACAATGTCAACTCCAAACTTTCCTCTATGTTTTAGAGTAAAAAAAAAGTAAAATTACATTATGAAAATGTTTACATCTTCAAACATTGTGAATAACATGAACAAACTGAAAAAAAAAAAAAAAAAGTGTACCGGTAATTTTAACAATATCGTGCTTCAGTTGATCATTTACACATGTACATTACATATAACTTACGGATCACAGTAGGCTACAAATACACAAAACATTTAATAACAGGTGAAATATTGTTAAAATTGCACTTCTTTTAAGTCACAGGTGTCAAACATGTGACCCGGGGCCAAATCTGGCCCACCAAAAGTTCCATTCCGGCCCTGCGGGATGAAAAAATGCAAAAAAATAATCTGAGCAGTCAAGGTTGTCAAAATCATTCATTTCAGGTTCCACATACAGACCAGTGTGATCTCAGTAAAAAAAATAATAATAACAACACAATAACCATAAATAATGACAACTACAAAGTTTCTTTCTGAAAAATTATGTGAAAAAAAATTAAGTGAAAAACATTACATTACACTGTGAAAATATTTACATTTACAAAACTATTTGTTCACAATAAAATGCAAATAAATGCATAAATAAAAACAAAGATGAACAACCCAAAATGTGTATTTGTGCATTTATGGATCCACTGTGATCTGTAGTTGTGTTAAAAATAAGAGATGGAATATTGTAGAAATTGTTCAAATTTTAGTTCCAAACTCCAAAATTTTAACATATTCTGCCTGTTACCAAATGTTTATGTAACACTGTGTGTAAATGTGCATGTATAAATAATAAGTCGAGGCATAATTTTGTTAAAATTGCACTAATTTTTAATTTTTAATTTTTTTTTCAGGTTATTCACATCTTTTTTGTAAAATGTAATATTTTCATAATTTAATTTTTTTTTTTTGCACTAAAACAAAATAAAAACTTGGATTTGTCATTATTTATAGGTTATTAAGTCATTATTTACTGGTTCTGGCCCCGCTGCAGATCAAATTGGGCTAAATATGACACCTGAACCAAAATGAGTTTGACAGCCCTGCTTTAAAACATTTCAGGTTGTTCACATTTTTTTGCGATATTATACTTTGTTTTAGTGTAAATACATGAAAATATTTACATTTACAAAGAGAAAAAATTTGGAGTTTTTGAGTATTTATAGATTATTGGGTAGTATTTTACTAATCTGACCCAGAGATTGAATTGGTTTGAATGTGGAACCTGAACTAAAAGGATTGTTAATATCTTAGTGGAATTTTAGCATTCCACAAATTCATCCCAAGGGCCGGACTGGATCCTCTGGCGGGCCGGATTTGGCCCCCGGGCCGTATGTTTGACACCTGTGACATAGATGTTCATAAAACTCAGATTAACCCTTTCATGCATGAATTATGAGAACCTTAGTCAATATTTTTTTCTTGAGTGTTTTTATTCCTCTTTAGGCATGAAAAAAACAATGCAATTGAAAAACATTTTTTTATAAACCTATTTTTCGTGGAGTTACAAAAAATGTCCACTTAGCTGGACACCATGCGTTGATTTTTGACGAAAAAGAAACATGTATTTAAAACTCATCATCAGAAAGGGATATACTGTGTAAAAACTATGAAATAAAACATTTTTAATGCCGCTAATCTGATGTTTTCTCACATTTTATCCTACTCAAATGCTAGTTATTACCGATTTCATGGAGATAATATCCTCCTGAGACCCAGGAAATTGACAATTTTAGCTTTTTTACATTAAAAAATTGTCTTGATTGGAAACTAAATAATTCAAGTTTTTTCAGATACATTTTTTAAATAATTGTTATTGATTGATTGATTTTTTTTTTTTTTTTTTTTTAATGGAATGTCCTTTGCAATACACATCATTTTAGTTAAACTGTCCAACTTTTGTCCCCTATAGACGACACATTGCATTGCTGGGTCTCAGGAGGATATGCAAAAAAAAAAACAAAAAAAAAAAACTTTTTGTTTCAGAAAACGGTTAATTAACAATCTCGTAACAATTAGAAATTGTTTTCCACTCAACATGTTACTGCAGATCAGATTTATCAAGAATAGCAAAGTTACAGTAATGCTGTGAATGTCAATGTATTATATGGGATGGTGGCATAAGTGTCCACTGTGTTGGCTGATATGTGAACTAAAACAACAAATCCATGAATATACAAGAGAACAGCTGGAGAAGAACTGTCCACCTGGAGTGGACCACTATGCATGAAAGGATTAAAATTTCTTCATTTTTTTCTGTTTTTGATCTAATATACAGCGGCCCGACAGGTGCAAACACACTTCATATACAGAAATGACTTGCGTATTAAAAGAACACGCTGTATATAAGAAAACGAATACTAGAGGAAAATGCAATTATTTGACAGTTTTTGCGACGTTTTCATTACCGGTTTCTATTGTGCAATTCTGAGGGTCATGGAAACCCAGCTATTGATCAAACTCCATGGGTTTTACCATTGGTGAATCAATGTTGTAGAACAAGGTGTCAAACATGCGGCCCGGGGGCCAAATCTTGGCCCTCCAAGGTTCCAGTCCGGCCCTTGGATGAATTGGTGAAAGACAAAAATTACACTGAAGATATTAACTATCACAGATGTCTAATAATTTTAGGTCAATTCATCTGAAGTGGGTCAGACCAGTGAAATACTATCCTAATAAACTATAAAATGAAAACCACAATTTTTTTCTCTTGATTTAGTGTAAAAAAAAAAAAAAAAAGTTAAAATTACACAAAAATGTTAACATTTACAGACTAGCCTTTTACAAAAAATGTGAAAAACCTGAACAAATATGAATAACCTGAAACGTCTTGAAAGAACTAAGAATAACTGTACCAATATTCTGTCTGTTATTAAATGTTTTGTGTAATTGTAGAATCCACTGTGCTCCTGTAGTTCTAACAAACAAGTGAAAAGGAGAAGCTGAGGCCAAATAATGGCATAAATTGTTAAAATTGCACTTTTTTTTCGAAACAAAATTCCATTTTGGTCATGGTTTGTCGTATTTTTTCCACATTTTTTTACAGGATGTAAAATTTTGAGAATATAATTTTACTTTGTTGACTCTAAAACATAGAAATTAGACATCCAAATTTTGGAATTGATATTATTTATGTAGTATTATGTTATTACTTTAATCATCCGGCCCACTGCAGGTCATATTGGGCTGTATGTGGCCCCTGAACTACATGAGTTTGACCGCCCCTGTTGTAGAAGATGACGGCGTTTCACGGTAACTACTGAGCCTCTGATGACAATGAAAAGACGACAAACTGCATTTTACACCAATTTTTTTACATGCATTGATAGAATTAGCGGAATCAACAGGTAAGTTCTAACGAACAAGTGAAAATGAGAAGCTGAGGCCAAATAATGGCAATAAATTATTAAAATTGCACTTTTTTTCGAAACAAAATTCATTTGGTCATGGTTGTTCGTATTTTTCCACATTTTTTTTACAGGATGTAAAAATTTTGATAATATAATTTTACTTTTTTGACTCTAAAACAGAAATTAGACATACGCATTTTGGAATTGATATTATTCATGTATTATTATGTTATTACTTTAATCATCCGGCCCACTGCAGGTCATATTGGGCTGTATGTGGCCCCTGAACTAACATGAGTTTGACGCCCCTGTTGTAGATGATGACAGCGTTTCCACGGTAACTACTGAGCCTCTGATGACAATGAAAAGACGACAAACTGCATTTTACACCAATTTGTTTTACATGCATTGATAGAATTAGTGGATCAACAGGTAAGTTCTAACGAACAAGTGAAAATGAGAAGCTGAGGCCAAATAATGGCATAAATTGTTAAAATTGCACTTTTTTTTCGAAACAAAATTCCATTTTGGTCATGGTTGTTCGTATTTTTCCACATTTTTTTTACAGGATGTAAAAATTTTGATAATATAATTTTACTTTTTTGACTCTAAAACAGAAATTAGACATACAAATTTTGGAATTGATATTATTTATGTATTATTATGTTATTATTTTAATCATCCGGCCCACTGCAGGTCATATTGGGCTGTATGTGGCCCCTGAACTAACATGAGTTTGACGCCCCTGTTGTAGAAGATGACAGTGTTTCCACGGTAACTACTGAGCCTCTGATGACAATGAAAAGACGACAAACTGCATTTTACACCAATTTTTTTTACATGCATTGATAGAATTAGCGGATCAACAGGTAAGTTCTAACGAACAAGTGAAAATGAGAAGCTGAGGCCAAATAATGGCATAAATTATTAAAATTGCACTTTTTTTCGAAACAAAATTTCATTTTGGTCATGGTTGTTCGTATTTTTCCACATTTTTTTTACAGGATGTAAAAATTTTGATAATATAATTTTACTTTTTTGACTCTAAAACAGAAATTAGACATACGCATTTTGGAATTGATATTATTCATGTATTATTATGTTATTATTTTAATCATCCGGCCCACTGCAGGTCATATTGGGCTGTATGTGGCCCCTGAACTAACATGAGTTTGACGCCCCTGTTGTAGAAGATGACAGCGTTTCCACGGTAACTACTGAGCCTCTGATGACAATGAAAAGACGACAAACTGCATTTTACACCAATTTGTTTACATGCATTGATAGAATTAGTGGATCAACAGGTAAGTTCTAACGAACAAGTGAAAATGAGAAGCTGAGGCCAAATAATGGCATAAATTGTTAAAATTGCACTTTTTTTCGAAACAAAATTTCATTTTGGTCATGGTTGTTCGTATTTTTCCACGTTTTTTTTACAGGATGTAAAAATTTTGATAATATAATTTTACTTTTTTGACTCTAAAACAGAAATTAGACATACAAATTTTGGAATTGATATTATTATGTATTATTATGTTATTACTTTAATCATCCGGCCCACTGCAGGTCATATTGGGCTGTATGTGGCCCCTGAACTAACATGAGTTTGACGCCCCTGTTGTAGTTTATGACGGCGTTTCCACGGTAACTACTGAGCCTCTGATGACAATGAAAAGACGACAAACTGCATTTTACACCAATTTTTTTACATGCATTGATAGAATTAGTGGATCAACAGGTAAGTTCTAACGAACAAGTGAAAATGAGAAGCTGAGGCCAAATAATGGCATAAATTGTTAAAATAGCAGTTTTTTTCAAAACAAAATTTCATTTGGTCATGGTTGTTCGTATTTTTCCACACTTTTTTAAAGGATGTAAAAATTTTGATAATATAATTTTACTTTTTTGACTCTAAAACATAGAAATTAGACATACAAATTTTGGAATTGATATTATTCATGTATTATTATGTTATTATTTTAATCATCCGGCCCACTGCAGGTCATATTGGGCTGTATGTGGCCCCTGAACTAACATGAGTTTGACGCCCCTGTTGTAGATGATGACAGTGTTTCCACGGTAACTACTGAGCCTCTGATGACAATGAAAAGACGACAAACTGCATTTTACACCAATTTTTTTTACATGCATTGATAGAATTAGTGGATCAACAGGTAAGTTCTAACGAACAAGTGAAAATGAGAAGCTGAGGCCAAATAATGGCATAAATTGTTAAAATTGCACTTTTTTTCGAAACAAAATTCCATTTTGGTCATGGTTGTTCGTATTTTTCCACATTTTTTTTACAGGATGTAAAAATTTTGATAATATAATTTTACTTTTTTGACTCTAAAACAGAAATTAGACATACGCATTTTGGAATTGATATTATTCATGTATTATTATGTTATTATTTTAATCATCCGGCCCACTGCAGGTCATATTGGGCTGTATGTGGCCCCTGAACTAACATGAGTTTGACGCCCCTGTTGTAGAAGATGACAGCGTTTCCACGGTAACTACTGAGCCTCTGATGACAATGAAAAGACGACAAACTGCATTTTACACCAATTTGTTTTACATGCATTGATAGAATTAGTGGATCAACAGGTAAGTTCTAACGAACAAGTGAAAATGAGAAGCTGAGGCCAATAATGGCATAAATTGTTAAATTGCACTTTTTTTCGAAACAAAATTCCATTTTGGTCATGGTTGTTCGTATTTTTTCCACATTTTTTTTACAGGATGTAAAAATTTTGATAATAAATTTTACTTTTTTGACTCTAAACAGACATTAGACCATACGCATTTTGGAATTGATATTATTCATGTATTATTATGTTATTACTTTAATCATCCGGCCCACTGCAGGTCATATTGGGCTGTATGTGGCCCCTGAACTAACATGAGTTTGACGCCCCTGTTGTAGAAGATGACGGCATTTCCCGGTAACTACTGAGCCTCTGATGACAATGAAAAGACGACAAACTGCATTTTACACCAATTTGTTTTACATGCATTGATAGAATTAGTGGATCAACAGGTAAGTTCTAACGAACAAGTGAAATGAGAAGTTGAGGCCAAATAATGGCATAAATTGTTAAAATAGCAGTTTTTTTCAAAACAAAATTTCATTTTGGTCATGGTTGTTCGTATTTTTCCACGTTTTTTTTTACAGGATGTAAAAATTTTGATAATATAATTTACTTTTTTGACTCTAAAACAGAAATTAGACATACAAATTTTGGAATTGATATTATTCATGTATTATTATGTTATTACTTTAATCATCCGGCCCACTGCAGGTCTATTGGGCCTGTATGTGGCCCCTGAACTAACATGAGTTTGACGCCCCTGTTGTAGATTATGACGGCGTTTCCACGGTAACTACTGAGCCTCTGATGACAATGAAAAGACGACAAACTGCATTTTACACCAATTTTTTTTACATGCATTGATAGAATTAGTGGATCAACAGGTAAGTTCTAACGAACAAGTGAAAATGAGAAGCTGAGGCCAAATAATGGCATAAATTGTTAAAATATGCACTTTTTTTTCGAAACAAAATTTCATTTTGGTCATGGTTGTTCGTATTTTTCCACACTTTTTTTACAGGATGTAAAATTTTGATAATATAATTTTACTTTTTTGACTCTAAAACATAGAAATTAGACATACAAATTTTGGAATTGATATTATTTCATGTATTATTATGTTATTATTTTAATCATCCGGCCCACTGCAGGTCATATTGGGCTGTATGTGGCCCCTGAACTAACATGAGTTTGACGCCCCTGTTGTAGAAGATGACAGTGTTCCACGGTAACTACTGAGCCTCTGATGACAATGAAAAGACGACAAACTGTATTTTGCAACCAATTTTTTTACATGCATTGATAGAATTAGTGGATCAACAGGTAAGTTCTAACGAACAAGTGAAAATGAGAAGCTGAGGCCAAATAATGGCATAAATTGTTAAAATTGCACTTTTTTTTCGAAACAAAATTCCACTTTTGGTCATGGTTGTTCGTATTTTTCCACATTTTTTTTACAGGATGTAAAATTTTGATAATATAATTTTACTTTTTTGACTCTAAAACATAGAAATTAGACATCCAAATTTTGGAATTGATATTATTTATGTAGTATTATGTTATTATTTTAATCATCCGGCCCACTGCAGGTCATATTGGGCTGTATGTGGAACCCTGAACTAACATGAGTTTGACGCCCCTGTTGTAGAAGATGACGGCGTTTCCACGGTAACTACTGAGCCTCTGATGACAATGAAAAGACGACAAACTGTATTTTGCAACCAATTTTTTTACATGCATTGATAGAATTAGTGGATCAACAGGTAAGTTCTAACGAACAAGTGAAAATGAGAAGCTGAGGCCAAATAATGGCATAAATTGTTAAAATTAGCAGCTTTTTTTTCGAAACAAAATTTCATTTGGTCATGGTTGTTCGTATTTTTCCACACTTTTTTTACAGGATGTAAAAATTTTGATAATATAATTTTACTTTTTTGACTCTAAAACATAGAAATTAGACATACAAATTTTGGAATTGATATTATTCATGTATTATTATGTTATTACTTTAATCATCCGGCCCACTGCAGGTCATATTGGGCTGTATGTGGCCCCTGAACTAACATGAGTTTGACGCTCCTGTTGTAGAAGATGACAGCGTTTCCACGGTAACTACTGAGCCTCTGATGACAATGAAAAGACGACAAACTGCATTTTACACCAATTTTTTTACATGCATGATAGAATTAGTGGATCAACAGGTATTAAACACTTTAGATCAGTAGATGTTTTTAGCCGCTGGTGGATGTTAAGATATGAAATGTAAACAAGTTGCCCGTCTCTTCTTCTTCATCTTTTTTGAAATTTTCTATTTGTAAAATCATCCTCTCCATTCGCAGCTATTGCCTTGCATTACGGATTTACAAACTTATTCCCAGTGTGAACATTGATTAAAGTGGCAGAAATTAAGCTGACGCGCCGTAATACAGGCTACCGACTGTGAAACTCTCCCCGTTTTTCCATTTGCGGGCAAGAGAAGCAGACGCATGCTTGTCTGGTAATTGATTATATAGCTGTTTATTAAGGCACTTGTGCAATAACACATCTGGTTTCCCAGGAGAGTGACTACTATTCAATCAAGTGTATATCCTGCAGCTTCCAAATCAGGACAGAACGAGTTTAACACACAGTTTTAAACCTCCGGAGTTTATTTAACTTGGAATAATTCTTTATGAGCTCTGAGAAGTTCTTTTTTTTTTTTTTTTTTTTAAACTCGGTGGGGGTTTCACGTTTAATATATTCTTGAAGATGAAGAGAGTCTTGGATCTGCGCTACACAATTAAACTTTCTTATTTTATGCATTTCTTCTTCTTTGCCAACATCCAAGGATAATATGGCTTGTACCCATTTGAATAATTACTGCATATACTTGGGGTCTTTACAGAGCTATGGTGACAGTGTTTTCATAAAGTGCTGGATTTATTTCAAAGAAAATATCACTCAAATTATTACTCCTCAGATGTTATTCTTATGGGCAAGGACAGCTCAATAATTAGCGGTGAATATAAAATTGCCATCCTTAACCTAAAAACAAAGTTAAGACTAACGTTTTTTGTTTTTTTTTTAAATGAGAGATAAGAAAAAAAATCGTAATTTTTTTTTATTAAGCGAAGACTTTAGTGAGTTTGACACCGAAAGTAGTTCCTTTTTAGGGTGTATTTCTTTATTTAAGAGAAAAGGAAACTTGCTCCGAGGCTAAAGATTATGTATAATTCTGAGCAGTTGATTTCCATGTTAATACCTTGCTTTCATTTTAAATAAATGTTCCCTGAAATGAAGGTAGTGAAGCATACAAAAGAAGAAAGACAACTTGACCCTGACATCCAACAATTTTAAATTTGCGATGGTGCTACTTGACTCTGACCTTATAAGCGATGCTGAAATTGTAAGAGTATTATTTTTCCCTTTAGTCTGACCTCCGTCAAAAGGCGTAGAGTTACGTCTCTAACTTTGGAATCACTGTTTTAAAGTTAATTTAGTACCTGCAACCTGGCAACCTTTTCATTCAGAACATCACCCCGGATATTGCGAATTAATCTGTTGTCAGTTCAAGCCATAGTTAAAAAAACAAAGCTCCTCTTTGGTCTAATTTCAGCTCTGAAGCCAAAAATTATTAAATAAATGTTAATAATAAATTAACTTATTAAATTATGTTCATGCAGCGAGGTTATCTGTAAATGAACATTAGCGCAGGAACTGGTCTGATGTTGCGTTCAGTTTTCATGTTGCTATAGGGTTGCTGATTCTGTTTGATGGATTACACTCAATAAAATCGTCAATGTTTACCCTTTAACTCCTGAGATATTAGTCCTGCTGTGAATTTGTGTCTGTTTCAGTGTCGTAAAAGCCGCTGTGAGTATGTGCTTATGTAAATTTTCTTCAGTGGTTTTGTTTTACTGTGTCTTTTAAGTTGGAATAACCGAAAAAAATAAAGAGCGGAATTGATGTTTGACAGGTTTTTACTAAATACAACACTCAGAATGTACATCAATAAGAGTTTTAGGATGTTGAATATGAACTGTGAACTGAAACACATTGAACAAAACAACAAAAACAAGGATTTGGAATTTTGTTTTTTTTGGGCTCTTTTTGTCTAAATCAGTCCAGCTACTTTTTGGCACCTGGTTGAACTCCAAAAAGCAGTTACACGGCCAAAACTCAGAAAGAACACAATTAAAAAAAGTTAAGGAAAATCACCACAACATTGAAAACAACAGTAAAAAGAAAAAAAAGCAAAGAAAACGGTAAAAAAAAAAAAAAAAAAGCTCAAAATGTGTATTTTTATAGTGAGTCAGTGTCACTCACTGCTCGGGGGGGGGGGGTAATTTTTCCTATTACTCCCTCCTCTTTTTCAAATATGCAAATGAAGTCATACTTAGTTTTCATGTATATGTTTTTGTTTTTGTTTGTTTTGTTTTCTTATAATCTTTGGGTTTTTTTTCTTTTCTTTTTCAAAAAAAGAGGAAAAAAAGAAAAAAGAAGAAAAAAAAAGAAAAGGATTGTAGAAGCCAAGAACGTATTTACGACCTGAACTGATAATAATAGTAATAAGTTTTGGCCAAAAACATAATAACTATTTTACATTATTGGCCTATTACATTTTAAAAATGCCAACATTATTATGACATTATTGGCTTCTACAAGGATTATTTTGTTGCATATTCTAAATATAATAATAATAATAATAATAATAATAATAATAATAATAATAATAATAATAATAGATAAATATGTATATGACAAAGTAAAGTAAAGTGACAAAGTAAGTCTTTTTCAAAAAAAGAGGAAAAAAGAAGAAAAAAAAAAGAAAGGATTGTAGAAGCCAAGAACATATTTACGACCTGAACTGATAATAATAGTAATAACTTTTGGCCAAAAACATAACTATATTACATTATTGGCCTATTACATTTAAAAATGGCAACATTATTATTACATTATTGGCTTCTACAAGGATTATTTTGTTGCATATTCTAAATATAATAATAATAATAATAATAATAATAATAATAATAATAATAATAATAATAATAATAATAGATAAATATGTATATGACAAAGTAAAGTAAAGTGACAAAGTAAGTCTTTTTCAAAAAAAGAGGAAAAAAGAAGAAGAAAAAAAAGAAAAAGAATTGTAGAAGCCAAGAACGTATTTACGACCTGAACTGATAATAATAGTAATAACTTTTGGCCAAAAACATAATAACTATATTACATTATTGGCCTATTACATTTAAAAATGCCAACATTATTATTACATTATTGGCTTCTACAAGGATTATTTTGTTGCATATTCTAAATAATAATAATAATAATAATAATAATAATAATAATAATAGATAAATATGTATATGACAAAGTAAAGTAAAGTAAAGTGACAAAGTAAGTCTTTTTCAAAAAAAGAGGACAAAAGAAGAAAAAAAAAGAAAAGGATTGTAGAAGCCAAGAACGTATTTACGACCTGAACTGATAATAATAGTAATACTTTTGGCCAAAAACATAATAACTATATTACATTATTGGCCTATTACATTTTAAAAATGCCAACATTATTATTACGTTATTGGCTTCTACAAGGCTTATTTTGTTTTGTGGCATATTCTAAATAAACTAATAATAATAATAATAATAATAATAATAATAATAATAATAATAATAATAATAACCAAAAAAATTAATACGTATATGAACAAAAAAAACTGTTGTATTATGCTGTTTCTAATCAAGACATTTTTTTCATGTAAAAAAGCCAAACCTTTACTTTTCTGGGTCTCGGGAGGTTAAATCTTGAACAGCGCTGAAAAAGTCTTTAACGTGTATAGCTTCGGGCGCTGAAAGAACATCACGGTCAGTGAAAGCAGCTGACATTATTAAGCTATATAAAGGAATAAAGAAGGTGAATATGCACCTTTTTAACCTTGCTTTAAGCAAAAGAACTGAACAAAAAAAATGACCTATTCCTTCTTCTTTTTTTTTTTTTCCTTTTGTCTCTTTGTGTTTAATGGATAATTATTCATGTATTTGTGTAATTACAGCCATTGTACCGAGACTATACAAAGACTATATGCAGCACTGTGATATATAGCTTCCAATCACCACTATACACACACCTCTGCAGAGTTTTTATTCCCCCCGCTGCACCGAGAAAAAAAAAAAAAAAATCATAGTATAGACCGGAGGATCTATGCTTTAACAATAGAAACAGATTCCAACAATGTGGAGTTGTTGCAGAATTACAGCTTTTGAGCGCAGGAATTCTTTAATAGCTGCAGGCTGAAACATTTCAGGTAGAAACGTCAAATCAATCGCGCATTGCTCTTTCCAAATAATCACAGATGCCTCATTTAAGCTAAACACCTTCATTACAGCGCTGCTTGGAAATGGTTTGTGATTCATAGGAGCATTTAACATTTATTAATACAACTGCAGGAGATGCTCCGAGTGGGATGCTTCTAATTATGTAAGCATGTGTGCAAGTCGACGGGATTCATGTTTGCTCAAGTTGCAGATGCTGTCGAGAGGAGTTGATTAAGACAGGACCGACAAAGTACTCGGGCCATGTTTTGATAAACACTTGTGTTGTTCTATATTAGATTCAGTACGTGATGAATCTCTGCTTGAAACCAGACAATATCATATATTATTCCAATCCGACATTTTTTTTTTTTTTTTTGGTTAGTTAATTTATTTTTGGTCATGAAACAACAGTCGGTACAGTACAGGGTTCATCAATGTAACATCAATGCGATTGCACAAAACAGATGTAAAAATAATATAGAATAGAATCTTTATTTTGTTAGTAGTGGTTTTAGTAGTAGGGGGGGGGGTTAAGTGCCTTGCTAAAGGGCACATCAACCAACAACTCTCCACCAGTCCAGGGAATTAACCCTTTCATGCATACTGGTCACTACAGTGGACAGCTATTCTACAGCTTTTCTCTTGTATATTCATGGATTTTGTTGTTCTTTTGTTTTGTTTTTTTGTTGTTGTTTTTTTTTTTTGTTACACATATCTTTATTACAGTTTTAAGACGCTACATATCTTTTCTGACATGAATTGGTAACATTATGTATATCTCTCCTGAGGATAAACCCCCAGAATCGCAAGCCCTCCCCATAGTTTTCACACAGTTTATCAGTAATACATGTTTCTGTGCGTCAAAAATTAAACGTGTAGTGTTCAGCTGTGTGGAAATTTTTGCAACTTCATGAAAAATAGGTTAATAAGATTTTTTTTTTTTTTAATGCATTAAAAAAAATAAATAAAATAAAATAAATATTTTTATTTACTTTTTTTTTTTTTTTTATTATTTTTCAGAAGAAAATTCTCAATTGCATTCTTTTTTTCATGTCTAAAGAGGAATAAAAACACTCAGGAAAACATTTTTGAGTAAGGTTCTCATAATAAGTGCATGAAAGGGTTAAACCGGCAACCTTTCGGTGAAAAAACGGACTCTTCAGCCATTTAGGCCACAGCTGACCCTCCTTGGCCATGGCTGTCCCCAATAATATTAATAAGTAATACGAAATACCCTGAAAAAAACAAACAAAAGAAACAAAAAAAAAACATCGATTTTGGGGTTGTGAGCAAAAAATTATTATTATTTATACCAAGAAAAGCCTTCTCACGATAAGAGAAAAGAACTACACCGACCAAGTATGGGAAAGTATGGAATTTAATTTTAGACATTTCCAGGGTTAGGGTTCGGAAAAGTATGGAAAATGGAAACAAATATATGGAAAAATATTCATGTTTCCAAGATTGTTATCACTGTTCCATTTTCTAAAACATAAATTATGAATATTAAAAAAAAACAAAAACAAATGGATTGATCTGTTTTTTAAGGTGCTTGCTAGCGCAGTGAAAGTAGGCTAACGTGGAGTGGGAGCGAAACTTAGCCACAGATGCTAATAGCATAACTCCAAGATGAATAAAGTTGAAAGGCAGGAGACGAAGGGGAGGGATTTATTCACAGATATGTCCAGGTCTCAAGATATATACTATAACACTTACATCAAAACAATAAATGTCTCGTCTTCTCGACTGTCCATATTACTGAAGTTACGAGAGTCAACAAAAAAAGATAGATACAAGAGTGGTACTTGGAGCACCAACCAGCAAAACAAAAGCAGAGCGCCACTATGTGGTGTTAACTGGTAATGCTCTATGTAATACTCTGGCTGTTATAGCGTCCCAGAAACCATTTGGGAAGATTGACAAGTTGAATGCCCAGTCTTCTGCTCTTATCGTCCTACAACCCATTTTAAGGCCCGCCCAATTGGTAGATGGAAATTCTCTGACGACTGGCTTGTAAATCCCAAATATAGAGACTGGTTAGAATTTTTTTTTACCAAGACAACTGGAAATTAGGGTCTAGAAAAAGTCTGGAATTTTGAAATTTCAAATGTATAGGAACCCTGTACTTAACTCTTTAACACCTGACGTGTCACCGCTGACACATCCTGCGCATCTGCAGTTTGGATGGCTGTAACTCTTTTACTGTTTGTCACTGTTCATGTTTTATAGGTTTCATTGGGTCATTATGATAATTTTGCTTATGCTGTAGAACACAGGTGTCAAACATGCGGCCCGGGGGCCAAATCCGGCCCGCCAAAGGGTCCAATCTGGCCCGCGGGATGAATTTGTGAAATGCAAAAATTACACTTAAGATGTTTATATCAGTATCAATAGTGTCAAAATCATTTTAATTCTGGTTCCACATACAAACACATACAGTCAAATTAGATTTCAAGTGGATCAGAACCAGTAAAATATTATCATAATAACTTATAACCTAAATACAGTAATGACAACCCCAAATTCTCTTTTTTGGTGTAAAAAAAGTCAAATTGCATGACAATATTTACATTACCAAACTACACTTTTACAAAAAAACATGAATAACCCGAACAAATATGAACAAACGGAAATGTCTTAAGAAGAGTAAATGCAATTTTTCCAATATTCTGCCTGTTACTAAATGTTTTGTGCGATTGTAATGCACATGTGTAAATGTTAAACTGATAACCGAGGCAGAATGTTGTTAAAATTGCACTTGTTTTTCTTAAGACAATTCAAATTGTTCATGTTATTCACATTTTTAAGGAAACTTTGAAGACGTAAACCTGATTATGATATAATTTTACTTTTTTCACTGTTATTATTTTACTGGTCCGGACCGCTTGAGATCATATGGCCCCTGAACTAAAATGCGTTTGACACCCCTGCTGTAGAAGAAGCCGTTTTAGCAGAATTATAAAATGCAGTAAATTGGAAATGACTGCTAGATTTCAAAAGATCTTGAAAAAAAAGTGCTCTAAAAAAATGGGCAAACGGACTCACAGCATTTTTTCTAACTAACTTGAACTTCGTGCCCCCCCCACCCCCCCCCACCCCTCCATCCTTGAAAAAATTTGGGACCGGGTAAGTTATTCAAAAAGTAACACAATTAACCTGTATGTGGAGGACGTGGTGGGTTGGAGGTCTGTAGATAAAGCCCCCTCACCTCATCATTTCCCAACTGATGCTGCCCCTGAAAACTAATTTGCGACCTAGGGGGGTGGGGGGTGGGGTGGGGTGGGGTGGGGTTGAGTATGTGCCTTAGTTATACATCAGAGCTTACAAGAGTTTACATTGTAGGAGTCTGACCATTTGCATTTTCGACGAGGGGCGAATCTGCTGCATCTCCTTTGTCCTTGATTTTTTTGTGATTTTTTTTCCCCCTCCCATCCTGTGCTCACCCCCCCGCCACCCACACACTCCCCAAGGAGAGTGGAGAGTATCTCCGCCTTCCTGGTTAAGATGTATTGTTCTAATCTTTTGTTTTTTTGTGGGTTTTTTTTAGAAAAAAAAGTCCAAGCAGACCATTTTAAGATGCTTCTAGTATTTTTGCTTCGCATGTATCTCAAACCAGATGTGAGTATTTGGATATGTAATGTGATTAACTTGTGAGAATGTAAACCTCTGCCGACCCTGAGGAGGAAGAGCTGAATCAGCTGTAATCGGATGTTCTTAGTATAAAAAAAAAAAAAAAAAAAAAAAAAAAAAGTTCTGCATGGATCGTCCTCTGCTGTTTCAATGAGACTGAGGGAGTGAGACTGCATTTGTGGGGGTTACTTTTATTAACGGTGCCAAGAGATAGAAAAAAAAGGGAGCAGTGTTTGGTTATTTTCTGCTCATGGATATATAGACATGCTTGCTTAGTTTGTTTCGAGCAAACCCATGTTTATCATTACAATAACTACACTGGGTTACAAAAAAATGTTTTTTGCAAGTTGTCTAGGTTTTTTCAACTGAATTAGGACCATTTGCACCGCTAAATCCAAAAATGACACCTGTTTTTCTCAATAAGGTCAGGTTTTTTTGCTAATTTGATTTTGAAAAATTTGATCTTCTTACAAAATTGATTACATTTTTGTGACTTTATCAGTTGATTTTTTATTTACGTAATAACTTATTACGTTATTGGCCTTGTAAAAAAAAAAAAAAGTTCTGTTGCAAATGTTATAACTGAGCCAATAACATAACAATATATTAATATCACTGTATTTAAGTTCATTTATTAGATATACTGTGATAAAATCTCCCTCTCTCTCTCTATTACGATATTGTCCAAAAGTTATGTTATCGGTTCAGGACTTTTATTTTGTTATTGGCCAGTTATTACGTTACTGGCCTATTACATTTTAAAATGTCAAATTTATTACGTTATCGGCTGTTATTATTATTATTATTATTATTATTATTATTATTATTATTATTATTATTAATAATAATAATAATAATAATAATATGTTATTGTTATTATTAATGTGCGCTGCTTTCTATGCATAATCAAATATTTTAATGTGCGCTGCTTTTATTTTTATTTTATTGTATTTCTCTCAAATTTCATCTTATTTCTTGCACTTCAAAAATTCTATGCATAATCAAATATTTTAATGTGCGCTGTTTTTATATTTATTTTTATTTATTGTATTTCTAATCAAATCTTAATGTATTTTAATATTGTATTTTTCAATCAGTGTGAAGCACTTTGGGCTACAATTTCTGTATGAAAGGTGCTATACAAATAAAGTTTATTATTATTATTATTGTTATTATTATTATTATTATTATTATTATTATTATTATTATTATTATTATTACGTTATGGGTCATAATTACATTGTTGATTTCTACAACGTGCACCAGCCAGTGCATTGTGAGGCCTTTGACCTATTATTACACTGGGTTACAAAAAATGTTTTTTGCAAGTTGTTTAGGTTTTTTCAACTGATTAGGACCATTTTGCACCGCTAAATCCAACAATGACATCTGTTTTTCTCAATCAGGTCAGGTTTTTTTGCTACTTTGATTTTGAAAAATTTGATCTTCTTACAAAATTGATTACATTTTTGTGACTTTATCAGTTGATTTTTTATGTAGTTCTCACCCCAAATAGGTTTGAGAGAAAAAAAAAAAAAAAAATCATTTGATCAACTTGATTCCTGTTAGGTACAATGGTGTATTCACCGCAGATGTAGCAGAATACATCAGGCTATTTTTGCAAGATCTTCTAGTCGAACCCACTTCATTCACCTGTATTATTAAAAAAAAAACAATCATAAATTGGCAAAAGTAAAATCTTCAGAACTCATTTATTGCAAGAAATATGAAAGTATTTTGTATCATATGATGTGAAAATGCCCATAAATGTAAGCAAACATGTTAAAAATCCAATATGTAGCATAGTTCAGAAAGTTGCCTGATTGAGCAAAATTAATGTGATTTTGGATTCAGCACACCAAAATTATACTAAATCAGCTCAAAACACTTAAACAATACATTTGTTGTTGACCAGTGCTATACTTTAGACTTAAATTTCTTCAGATTTTTATGATGAAAAATGGGTTACTATTGAAAAAATTAACAAGACACAACCGTCTGTACACTACTAATGCTACTTTCTGGCTACACTTCTGTAGGATGTGCTTTAAAAACGCCACTCACGGGAAAGTTAAAGTCATAGGATATGTCTAAATAAGGAAACTCTGGTGTATTCAGTCCTTAATTTGATTAATTGGGCTGTGAAAACCCGAGTCAACCCTGGATGTACGCGTTGCCAAGGTGCATGTCTCTGCGGTCCTGACAGTCAACACTATTGTCTTCCATTACTTAAGAATATTAACCCTTTAACCCCTGAGACGTTATTTCAATGGGCTTGGGTTCCTTTATTCAATGGTTTTGTTTTTAGGGTCCAAACAGGGTGGAATAACTGAAAAAGCCAAAGAGAGGAATTGAAGTTTGACAGGTTTTGACTAAATATGGTACTCAGAATGTACAGCAATAAGAGATTTAGGATGTTGAACATGAACTGTGAACTGGAACACACTGAACAACAACAAGTATTTGAATTTTGGCCCAGTAGTTTTAGTTTTGGCGCCAGGGGTGTCAAAACTCATTTTAGTTTCAGGGGCCACATTCAGCTAAATTTGATCTGCAGTGGGCCCGAACCAGTAAAATAATAACATAATAATATATAAATAATGTTAACTCTAAACTTTTCTCGATGTTTTAGAAGCGAAAAAAGTAAATTTATATTATGAAAAGGTTTAACATTTACAAACTATCCTTTTAAACAATGTGAATAATAAGAACAAACTGAAAAAAATAAGTGTAAATTTTAACACTATTCTGCCTCAGTTTATCATTTACACATGTTCATTATAACTTACAGATCACAGTGGATGTACAAACACACCAAAACATTTAATAACAGACAGAAAACTGTTAAAATTGTATTTACTTCTCTTAAAACATTTCAGGCTGTTTATATTTTTTGTTCAGGTTATTCCCATTTTGGTGAAATTAGGCTTTGTTTTAGTTTAAAGACATGAAATATTTATGTTTACAAAGAGAAAAATTTGGAGTTGTCATTATTTATATGTTATTATGATAGTATTTGACTGGTTGACCCACTTGAGATTGAATTGGTCTGAATGTGGAACCTGAACTAAACGATTGGTCATATCTTAGTGTAATTTTTTGCATTTCACAAATTCATCCCAAGGGCCGGTCTGGACCCTTTGGCGGGCCGGATTTGGCCCCCGGGCCGCATGTTTGACACCTGTGACTTAAAAGAAGTGCACAGTCCAAAATTTGGTAAAAAATAATGACAACACTGCAAATAACAGTAAATACAACTAAAAAAAATAATCTCTTTTTATTGCGAGTCGGTCTCACTCACTAGTCACTTTTCCATTAGACATCTGCACAAAACTTATATATAGATATATAAGATATTTACTAAATGTCGAAAAAAACAATTGCGTAATGCTGGTTTTTCCATTAAATCTTATTTATTATCGCGAGATGACACTAAAAGTCGTTCCATAAACACGGCAACAAATGTAAATATGGTGTTGATTTACAGATATATTCATTATATTATTATTATTATTTTATTGTTATATTATAATACAATTATACATATATACATACTTAATTTACCGTACCGCAACATGTTTCTTCCTCTTTGCTCGTAACATAGTCAACATCCTTTTTTTTTTTTAATTCACCTGGCTAAAGTTGTGAAAAAAGGTCTTTCCATTGCACTTTTGTGTGATATACCATTTGTGCTTCACCCGAAAAACCACCTCTTGCCAGTGC
The DNA here is from genome assembly GCF_902148855.1 of Sphaeramia orbicularis. Classification (NCBI taxonomy): domain Eukaryota; kingdom Metazoa; phylum Chordata; class Actinopteri; order Kurtiformes; family Apogonidae; genus Sphaeramia; species Sphaeramia orbicularis. The sequence goes on along the minus strand of NC_043958.1, from coordinate 22,815,183 downwards.
AAAAACTTTTAATCGAAAAATGAGACTTTTGGCGAAATTGACGTTTTTCCATTAGGTAAGTTTTTATGCTCAAGTTATATTTGTCAATGGAAAAGCGTCTACTGATATGTATTTTGTCCTCCATTCCACGGGCAGTGGGGGTGCACTGAGCATGCTCAGATGCTAATGGAAAGCACAACTATCAGCATGTTTTGAAATGTTTCCAGTTGAGCAAAAGGTTGAATTTTCATGAATATTAAAAACAAATCATACATTCAGCACGCTCACCACAGACACATCAGGTCCTAAAGGGTTAGTGTGTATCTTAAAAAACACAATAAAGCCTGAAAGTGTATTTTAACAACTTTTTTTAGCATACATTCATCATTCAAACCGTAATGATTGAATATCACTTGAGTATTTTATACTAAGAAATTAATTTGCTGTCTGCTGCTGGCTCGTCTGGCTTTGTCCAAATCCATCTTTTTTTTTTTTTTTTCTTCCTTGTATAGAGACAATTGCTCACTCCTCTCTGATGCAGACATTTCTATAACCATTCTCTTTTACTGTTTTTTTTTTTTTTTTTTCTGTTCTGCCTACACCACTGTTGTTTTGTGCACACTATAACTATAAATTACTTCAAACCTCTACAAACACTCACAAACAAAGGCCTAATTGTATTCATATAAGTGTTGACATGGAAGGTAATAATCGCTAAGCAAACACACAATCAACCTCAAGAACACATAAAGTATATATTCTGTGTGATCAATTTGTCCGTGCAAAGCTATTCGAGGTCAAAATTGTAAAACTGTTAACCCTTACGACTCACTTTTTTGCCATACCTGCTTATAATCAGCAACTCATACAACCTGATATGATGTATCAGGTGTCACATATAAAAATATGCAGAATATTCTCAGCTATCAGGAGAATAAAGACTCATCTGTAGTGGAAAATATTAAAAAATAACCCTAAAGACCCAAATAGCTAAAGCCAACCAAAACCATCTATTGATCTAAACCAGGGGTGTCAACTCATTTTAGTTCAGGGGCCGCATTCAGCTAAATTTGGTCTGAAGTGGGCTGAACCAGTAAAATAATAACTAATATATAAATAATGTCAACTCCAAACTTTTCTTCTGCTTTAGAGCAAAAAAAAAAAAAAGGAAACTATATTATGAAAAGGTTTTCCATCTACAAACTATCCTTTCAGATGTGAATACATGAACAAACTGAAACAAAAATAAGTGTAATTTTAACAATATTCTGCCTCAGTTATCATTTACACATGTACATTATAACTACAAATCACAGTGGATCTACAAGCACACAAAACATTTAATAACAGGCAGAATATTATTAAAATTGTACTTAAGACATTTCAGGTGTTCATATTTGTTGAGGTTATTCACATTTTTGCAAAAATTATACTTGTTTTAGTGTAAATACATGAAAATATTTACCTTTACAAAGAGAAAAATTTGGAATTGTCGTTATTTCTATGTTGTTATGATAGTATTTTACTGGTCCTGCCCACTTGAGATTGAATTAGTCTGAATGTGGAACCTGAATTAAAAGGATTGTTAATATCTTCAGTGTAATTTTTGCATTTCACAGATTCATCCCGCGGGCCAGACTGGACCCTTTGGCGGGCCAGGTTTGGCCCCCGGGCCGCATGTTTGACACCTGTGATCTAAACTGTTTAATACCTGTTGATTCACTAATTTTATCAATACACGTAATAATTGGTGTAAAATGCAGTTTGTCGTCTTTTCACGCTCATCAGATATGACCCATTTGGACGTTCAGATGACTGACTGATTTTGATCATTAGCAAGGTTTCCATTACCCTCAAAATGCACAAAATGTAAATTGCAAAATAAAAAACTGGTAATGGAAACACTGAAGTGTTGCATGAACTGTCAAAGATCGCAAAAAAGTTTTTACGCTCTCATGAGTTGCTTTTTGAGATTTTTCGATGTAGAAGTATAGCGCAAAAGTAACAAAAATGGAAACACATTTTGTCATTTTCTACAACACAGGTGTCAAACATGTGGCCCGCGCGCCAAAACCGGCCCGCCAAAGGGTCCAATCCGGCCCGTGGGATGAATTTGTGAAATGCAAAAATTACACCGAAGATATAAACATTCAAGGATGTTCAAATCATTTTAGTTCGATTCAATCTAAAGTGGGTCAGACCAGTGAAATACAATCAGAATAAACTATAAGTAATGAAAAAAACAAACTTTTTTCTCGGTTTTAGTGTGGTTTAAAAAAAAAAAAAAAGTCACACAAATTACACAAAAATGTTGACATTTACAGACTAGCCTTTTTACAAAAAATGTGAAAAACCTTAACAAATACGAACCACCTAAAATATCTAATAGAAGTATGTGAAATTTTAACAATATTCTGCCTGTTACTAAATGTTTTGCGTATTTGTAGATCCACTACACATGTATAAATAATCAACTAAGGCGTAATATTATTAAAATTGCACTTATTTTTCATCAGAATTGTCAGGTTGCTCATATTTGTTAATGTTACATTCAAGTACAGTTCGTAGATGTAAACATTTTCGTGACTGAATTTCACTTTTTTCACTCAAAAACAGAGAAAAAACTTGGGACTTGACATTATTATCAGTTCTTATGCTGTTATTTATATTATTTTACTGGTCCAGCCCACTTTAGACCATATTAAGCTGCATATGGCCCCCGAACTAAAATGAATTTGACACCCCTGTTCTACAACATTGATTAGTTTAGTTTAGATTAGATTAGTTTTAGTGATTTATTCCGATCATGCGATGGAAATTTGACATATATGTGAACCAATAAAACAGAACTAATTACGCAGAAATCAACAATCAAGATGATCTGAGAAGAAAAACATCACAATAGTTTCCTTTACGTGTCTGAAAAGGGGTGGGAAGAAGTGCAGTTTATTTAATCCCGCCCCCTCTTGTATTGAATTCAGTACACAAATAATTTTAGTCTTACTTTAATCTGACAGTTTTTTTTTTTTATATAATGTTCTTACTTGTTGGTTTAAGATGGCGTGTGTTGTTTTTATATTATTTATTTATTTTTTAAAATGCACTTTAAAGGTTTGCACTTCAATTTCATTGTCTGTATTCTATTCTATTCTATTCTACACTAAAAAAAAAAGGATTCTTGGCTCTAATAAACATGACGTAATGTTTTGAAGTAAAATGTAACTGAAATATATTAAATTTAAAGTTTATTTATCCAAAAAAGTCCAACATAATGTGAATATGCTAAGCATTAAGTCAGTCTAAACAAGTAAAGTAAACTTTATTTTCTAGATCACATAAAAAGGCTGAGCGTCACAGTCAAGCACAGTTTATGTAAAAGTTTGCATTAACTAAACCAAATCTGACTGAAGGTATTTAATTTATTCATGTTGACTCAGTATGATAGAAAAAACATTGTATTAAATGCAACTCTTTACATTAAACTTATGTAATAAAAGCACATGGAACATTTACATGTAATTAAAATACATAAAGTCAACATTTTTGGCTTAATTATTTTTTGAGTATTCTTCTATTCTATTCTATTCTATTCTATTCTATTCTATTCTTCTATTCTATTCTATTCTCCATAAATAATAATATATATCAGCTTTATTGGCCAAGTATATGAACACATATAAGGAATTTGGCTTTGATTCCAACATAAACCCAAACCCACTTAAACATAGACCTGAAATAAACATTTGGCTAAAAACAAGAACAACAATGGGTAGAGATTTACCGTGGATTTGTATTGTAATATGTACAGAGTGCAAAGTGGAGTTTTATACAGTGAGTGGATCTGTTGTTGCCCCAAAACAGTAGAACCAGTTGCCTTTAGATGTTAGACAGGCTCAATCTCTTTCTGTTTTTAAATCACGTCTAAAAATGCAATTTTTCTTATTGGTTTTTAATCAATGAGTGAGATGTTTATTAGATTTTCTATGTGGTTTTTACCAGATTTTTTTATCTTATGACGGTTGTATTCTGTTGTTCTTAGCCCGCTTTGCACCCTGTGTTATTACTGTTTTACTTGTCTATTGCCTTGTTTTATGATCCGTGTATGGCACTTTGGCCAGCTATAAAGTTCTTAAAGTGCTTTATAAGTAAAGTTGGTATGGTATGTATATATCTAATATATATTTATCTCCCTCTTTCTTTTACATCATTCTTTTATATTTATACACACACTCATACTGTACATCTGTATGTAATGAATGCCGTTTCGCTGAAAAAGTCCTTTTCTCTGTTTTTGATAGAACTCTTAATTTTAACCCTTTCATGCACAGTGGTCACTAAAGTGGACAGCTATTCTGCAGCTGTTCTCTTGTATATTCATGGATTTTGTTGTTCTTTTCATTGTTTTTTTTTTTTATTTATTTATTTATTTATTTTTTACACATATCTGTATTAAATTTTAAGACACTACATGTCTTTTACTACATGTCATCTCTCCTGAGGATAAACCCCCAGAATCACAAGCCTTCCCCACAGTTTTCACACAATTTATCAGTAAATACATGTTTCTGTGTCAAAAATTAAACGTGTGTTCAGATGAATGGATATTTTTGCAACTTCATGAAAAATAGGTTCATAAGATTTTTTTTTTTTTTTTGTCATTATTACTTTTTTAAATGTATTTTTAATTAATTATTTATTTATGTTATTTATTTTTCAGAAGAAATTTCCTATCACATTGTTTTTTTTTTCATGCCTAAAGAGGAATAAAAACACTCAGGAAAAAAAAAAAAATTGATTAAGGTTCTCATAATCCGGCATGAAAGGGTTAATTTGAGGTGTTTATGATCATCATGACATGATGAGTGAATTAACCTCCGGTATCCGGGTGCGCCTTTTAGGCACACTTTGTACTTACTGTTAAATAACTTCATATTATTTCACAATTTAAATAAGGTTAGAATTCAAAAGTTGTTCAGTTTTGCATGATCTTTAAAATTCTGGCCACCAACTAAAATGTGCACATTGTAAACAAAGAAAATTACCAGACTAGCATCTGTCTCCTAGTGTGCATAAAACGCACTATATTCCATGATATGTATGATTAGGGCTGAGCTTGATTTACAAAAATAAAATCAAATTAGAGCAGAAAATAAATCAATATATATTTAATAATTTGATTTATAGGTGTGCATTTTACGCACATTGGTGACAGATGTTAGTATTTTTGAACATTTGACCTAGCGCCAAAAAATAATGCAAATTAACCAATGTTGGAGTTGATCATTGACATATGCCGGGCTGCAAAAATTAATAAAAATGTGATCCACTTTTTCTGTAGTATACTGAAAACAACAAAAAAAAAAATTGTGTTTTTCATCCAAAAAAATGGTTGTTTACATTACAAACACGGCATTTAAAGGGTTAAAAATGTGACAATTATTGAGTATTGGTATTTTTATTACGGCTCAAGTTGATGAAATAGAAAAAGTGTAAAAGAATTAAAATGAACTGTATGAAAAATGTTTTGACATTATTCCACAAGTGTGCCAAAAAGGCACACTTGGTGCTTAGTGAGGGCCTTAGTGGACGGGATACCGGAGGGTTAAATATAGTAAAATACCTGATTTTCACTGAAAAAAAGCAAAACACGCAGGATAATATTAGAATAAATGGTGATAAATCGCTTAAGAAAGGTTGAAAAAGAAAGAAAAATACATTGGCAACTGACACAAAAGTAGCACGAGTCTTTACGGGTAAAAAAAAAAAAAAAAAAAAAAAAAAAAAAAGAAAAGAAGTGAAAATATAAGCAATCATATCCTTTGTCTTTAGTGTAATTTATATAGAAAATAATCATCTTTTAAATGAAAATACAGCTAATTGTACAAAAAGTGAAGTTCTAGCTGAAATATATTTTTATTCACCACATTTTCCGCACCTATAATTTTCAGGGAGGTCACTGTGACTGCACTCGCTGTTCTTGTGTTAATGTTTGGTTCATTTGCAAAAGTGTGGAATAAACCTAAACACTGACTCAACAAAAAAAAAAAAAAAAAAAATAATAATAATAATATAATAAATGAATACTAAGTCAGCAGAGCTAAAAGTAGTTGTTTTTTTTCTGGATGACTTGTGACATACAGGGCAGGCATTCAGGGAGCAAATGGCCTCACTGCCACTGGAATCATTGGGAAAATAAGCTCTCCGTAATATACTTTACAATTAGTTCTCCAAAACAAGTTGGTCTTTGCTGCCTCAAATGACCCATTTAATCATTTCCGATCCACAACACAACATATTTTGTCAGTCCCTTCCAGAACTATTACAAATGACCCAATAATCATTTTCTCAGCCAGTTCAGTTATCATCCAAACTGGTCAGTGAGGAAGTCAAATACGTTGGGTGTGAGTTAAGGGAATTGAGTTGTTGGTGTGAGGAGACAGAAAAATGTCTGACATTATTTTCAACGTGACATTAAAGACATCTCATTCTTCCCAGGGCATCAAACAAACCCCATGACTGAAAAATAAAATATGTTTTTTTTTATTATTGTAGTTAAAAAGGTACAGTGTATTAAGGTTTAAGGGGGGGATTCAGGGGGATTTAGTTGCACAAATGGATTATTATGTTCATAACTTAGGATTGCATTAGTGCATAATCACCTGAAGTGAAATAGTTATGTTTTCATTACATTAGAATTAGACATTTATAGAAAGAAACCAAAAGCACCAATGGAACAGGTTACATTCTTATGCTACATTCAGACTGCAGGGAAATGTGGCCCAAATCCGATTTTTTTTTTTCCCATATGTGACTGTTTCCGATCTGTAAAGACAGTTTGAGCAGCACAAATCCCAGATCGCTTTCATATGTGGTCCCAAATCCGATAAGTATGTAATATTTTGGAATGCGACCTTTTTCCGACCTTTACATAATGAAATGCGACAAATTTCCCATTCTGCATCTTTCCATACTTATTTCCGTAACACAATGTGTACCTGCGTGGTCATGTGTTAGTCAGGACCTCTTTGAACATGCAGGTCACTTCAGCATCGCATTCAGTTCACACTCAAAACTGATAAAAGTCGTATTTAATGTGTAATATGAACTAGCGCACAAAAAAATCGAATTTCACCAAAAAATCGGATTTGAGCATTAAGACCTTCTGTTTGATCGTAGCCTTTCATATGCGGTCCTAAATCCAATACATATCTGACATTTTCCAATGTGACTTCAGTCTGAACGGCCAGGTCACATTTATCCGACCTTTACGTCATTGAAATGCGACAAACGCCACAATTCTGCATCCTTCCATACTTACTTCCGTAAACAGTGTGCGGCTGTGTATTATGTCAGGACTTCTTTGAACATAGGGGTCACTTAAGCGTCGCATTCAGTTCATACTCAAAACTGATAAAAGTCGTATTTAATGTGTAATATGAACTAGCGCACAAAAAAATCGAATTTCACCAAAAAAATCCAATTTGAGCATTAAGACCTGCTGTTTGATCGTAGCCTTTCATATGCGGTCCTAAATCCAATACATATCTGACATTTTCCAATGGACTTCAGTCTGAACGGCCAGGTCACATTTATCCGACCTTTACGTCATTGAAATGCGACAAACGTCACAATTCTGCATCCTTCCATACTTACTTCCGTAAACACAGTGTGCGGCTGTGTATTATGTCAGAACTTCTTTGAACATAGGGGTCACTTAAGCGTCGCATTCAGTTCACACTCAAAGCTGATAGAAGTCGTATTTAATGTGTAATATGAACTAGCGCACAAAAAAATCGAATTTCACCAAAAAATCCAATTTGAGCATTAAGACCTGCTGTTTGATCGTAGCCTTCATATGCGGTCCTAAATCCAATACATATCTGACATTTTCCAATGTGACTTCAGTCTGAACGGCCAGGTCACATTTATCCGACCTTTACGTCATTGAAATGCGACAAACGTCACAATTCTGCATCCTTCCATACTTACTTCCGTAAACACAGTGTGCGGCTGTGTATTATGTCAGGACTTCTTTGAACATAGGGGTCACTTAAGCGTCGCATTCAGTTCATACTCAAAACTGATAAAAGTCGTATTTAATGTGTAATATGAACTAGCGCACAAAAATCGAATTTCACCAAAAAATCCAATTTGAGCATTAAGACCTGCTGTTTGATCGTAGCCTTTCATATGCGGGTCCTAAATCCAATACATATCTGACATTTTCCAATGTGACTTCAGTCTGAACGGCCAGGTCACCATTTATCCGACCTTTACGTCATTGAAATGCGACAAACGTCACAATTCTGCATCCTTCCATACTTACTTCCGTAAACACAGTGTGCGGCTGTGTATTATGTCAGGACTTCTTTGAACATAGGGGTCACTTAAGCGTCGCATTCAGTTCATACTCAAAACTGATAAAAGTTGTATTTAATGTGTATATGAACTAGCGCACAAAAAAATCGAATTTCACCAAAAAATCCAATTTGAGCATTAAGACCTGCTGTTTGATCGTAGCCTTTCATATGCGTCCTAAATCCAATACATATCTGACATTTTCCAATGTGACTTCAGTCTGAATGGCCAGGTCACATTTATCCGACCTTTACGTCATTGAAATGCGACAAACGTCACAATTCTGCATCCTTCCATACTTACTTCCGTAAACACAGTGCGCGGCTGTGTATTATGTCAGGACTTCTTTGAACATGCGGGTCACTTAAGCGTCGCATTCAGTTCACACTCAAAGCTGATAGAAGTCGTATTTAATGTGTAATATGAACTAGCGCACAAAAAAATCAATTTCACCAAAAAATCCGATTTGAGCATTAAGACCTTCTGTTTGATCGTAGCCTTTCATATGTGGTCCTAAATCCAATACATAACCAATATTTGCAATGCAACTTCAGTTTGAACGTCCAGGTCGCATTTATCCGACCTTTGCGTCATTGAAGTGCGACAAAAGTCACAATTCTGCGTCCTTCCATACTTACTTCCGTAAACACAGTGTGTGGTTGTGTATTATTTCAGGACCTCTTTGAACATGCGGGTCACTTAAGCGTCGCATTCAGTTCACACTCAAAAACTGATAAAAGTCGTATTTAATGTGTAACATGAACTAGCGCACAAAAAAAATCGAATTTCACCAAAAAATCCAAATTGTGCATTAAGACCTGCTGTCTGAATGTAGCGATAGAGGTCATGTTGCACTTCAACTGTTTCTTTTGTGTTGTTGTTTCTTTTCTTTTTCTGAGTGAAGTAAAAACGCTATGCCTAGAAAAAAATGGAAGTCCTCTTTTTTACATTGCACAGTCATGTTGTTGCCCGTGATATTGCTTCCAATAAAGAAAGTTAATTTTTAAAAAAATGCTATTCCTACTATTTTGATTGTCGAAATTTACTTAAAAACCAAGGATTTTGGACTTCAGGGACCACATGCAGTCCGATATAATCTCAAGTGGGCCGAACCATTAAAATAAGTATGAAAAAAAAGTTCAATTCCATTATGAAAACCTTTACATTTACAAAGTTTCCTTAAAAAATGTGAATAGCATTAACAACCTGAAAAATAAGAAAAATAAGCAAAATTTTAAGAATATTCTGCCTCAGTTTATCATTTACACACATGCATTATGATCCCAGTGGATCCACAAATACACAAAATATTTACTAACAGGCAGAATATTGTTAAAATTACACTAACTTCTCTTCAGACATTTGAGGTTGTTCATATTTGTTCATGTTATTCACATTTTTTGTGAAAGGATGGTTTGTAAATGTAATTTTACTTTTTACGTTTTATTTAGATATTTTAATTTTTCCACAAAACAGCACATTCTCTAACATAGGACCCTATGTATTAAAGCACAAGTAAATGGAATACAATAGAAATACCCTAAAGAAAAATCACATAGAAAATAAATATTTGTTTTTACCAAAGAAAATTACAGCAGTAACTCACTCATAGAGAGATATAATAATAATTAAAACCGCAAGCGGTGTTAAGGCCCTCGCCCTCCCACGTGACCGCCTCCCGATGCGACCACTGAGAACACCGACAGTGAGAGGACACAGTATCGTGGACTTAATCCAACATTCTGCGCGATACACACAGTTTTATACTTCTGAAAATGAACGTTTCATCACAGGCTCGTCACAGCCACGCCCAACATTTGATCAAAATGTAGGTGATAACTTTTGATCACATATGTGTGTAGGTGATTTTTACAAAGTTTGGTCCAAATTGGATGTAAACCCTAGGAGGAGATGATGAAAGTATGAAGGGTGGGATTTAAGAGGTCCACACTTCCACCCAATATGGCCGACTTCCTGTTGGGTTTGGGGCGGGGCCATAATGTAATTTTTTACTTGTCCTACCATAGGCTATGTCTGGACCAAGTTTCATGTTTCTATGTTGAAATTATTTTTGGGTGGGTTCCCATCCGCATAATGTATTTTCATATTTTGAGGGGGCGTGGCCAAGTGATTTTTCAATATTTTGAAAATTCTTCTTGCTGGAAAATTCTACTTTTCCACAGTGTAATTTTCAGTCTGTGTACCATTAGTGGAACACAAAGAGTTTTTCAGCAATAGCGTCCTTGTGGCAAAAACCCATTCATTTGAATGGAACAGTTTTGGTGTTGTCATGGCAACACGATTGTAAATAGGGGTGTGTCCTCATTGGGTTTCTGGTTCATTCTGGAGTGAGGGATGTGTGAGCCAAATTTCTTTCTCATATGTCAAAAAAAAAAAAAATTCACTCCCATTCAAAAACTGTAGGGGGCGTCAGAGAGCTATTTTACAATCCAACTATACGAGTGACATATCATCGTGTTCAGGTTTTCATTCCGCACAAATGTTACATTGGGTCCAACTCAATCTGACACTGTATGTGCGAGATATACACACTTTTATACTTCTAAAAATGGCCGCTTTGTTGTGAGGTCATCACAGCCACGCCCAACATGTGATCAAAAATGTAGGTGATAACTTTTGATCACACATGTGTGTAGGTGATTTTCACCAAGTTTGGTCTAAAGTGGATGTAAACCCTAGGAGGAGATGATGAAAGTGTGAGGGGTGGGAATTTAGAGGTCCACACTTCCACCCAATATGGCCGACTTCCTGTTGGGTTTAGGGCGGGGCCATAAGGTAATTTTTTACTTGTCTTACCATGGCCTATGTCTGTACCAAGTTTCATGTTTGTATGATGAAAAAAATTTGGGGAGGGCTTCCATCCGCGTAATGTATTTTGATTTTTGAGAGGGCGCCACTGAGTCATTTTGCAAAAAAAATTTTTTGGTGACTTCACAAAAAATTCATTTTCGCCGGGCTTGAATTTTTGGTCAAATAAAATTGACTTTTCGTTAACGTTCAGGGGGTCAAATTTGCATGCAAAGCGGTGACAGAATAATAATAATAACAGAACCATGCGATTTTAATAGGCCCTCGCCGACATGTATGTCTGGGCTCGGGCCTAATAATCCTTCATCAGTCCCCCAAATACCGAGTAATACAGTTCCATCTTTCTTGTTGTGGTTGTAATTTTACATTTTTACGCTAAAACCAAGAGAAAAATGTGGAGTGTCATTATTTATAGGTTATTATGACAGTATATTACTGGCCAGAACCTGAAATAAAAATGATATTAAAATCCTTGATTGTTTATATCTTAAGTGTAATTTTGGATTTCACTAATGAAACTGTGACACCTGTAAAGTAGAAGACGGCATTCTGTTTGTTATAATTAGTAAGAATAGATATTTTAGGTAACATTCCACTACCTCAATCACAATTTATAACACAGATTTGAAAGTAGTTCTACTATAAAATGTACATTTCTCTGGTTTCCGGAGGCTCGGGCTGTGTGTGACGATTTTTTTTTGTGGTTATCTGTCTAAAAACTGTGCATTTTTGCATCAGTATGGACTCACATAATTACAGTACCGGCAATATCTACATGAAGTAAACATTAGTTGACATTTTTCCTGCACAGAGAGCTGCAGTGTTTCCATTAATTACCAGGATTGTGGCAGAATAATTTGTCCCGCTGGAGTTTTATAATGCATCAAAAACATTTTTTCCCCTCTTTCACATAACTTTAAATCACCTGTGTAAAGCAGCTTACTGCACGTCAGAGTTCAGGAGTTCAGATTCTTCTCTGATTCTTCATCTTTATTTTTTTTGGCAGCACAGCAACATATCACACAAACTCTGCAGATTCGTTTAGACTGAAAGAAAACAGTTTAGTGCAGACAGATAGTAAAGCATCGCTACAAACACATTGAAATAATGATGCTACAATCCTATTGGTTAGTTCAAGTAGAAAATACCATAATTACTCGAGTACATTGTTTCTAAATTGGGGGTGTTGGGACATCTTCGGGGGTGTTAGGAAGGAGAAAGCTGAAAAGGGGGCGCTCAGGCCAAGGTTATTATCGTTAACTAAAGCTAACGAAATGACAAAAACTAGAATTGAAAAAACATTTTTGTTAACTGAAATAAATAAAAACTAGAATTAAAAGAAAAAAAAATACTAACTGAAACTGTATTGTGTGCGTATAAAACGAACTAAAACGTATAAAAAATTACTGATAAAATTCCCTTCGTTGCTAGAATTATCTCAATATGGGCAGCTGCTCAACAGAAGCCGCCATGGTTTGAGATGAAGCGACCCTCTCCAAACCATACTCTCCTGTCAATTTACTTGATAGAGGCAGAAGTGAATTACCAGTTATGGTTTAAAGATAATTTTCTAATGAATAATGTTTGTAGTACCTGGAATGCATTGAGGAAATAATTTGGGACTAAACATAAACTGAGCTGTTTAACAACATTGCTTGATAATCCTGACTTAACCAGAGGGGGCACTGGGTCTAACTATCAGAAATGATATGAAGTAGGAATTTACAATATTTATAATCTTTGGGATAAAGGGAAATTTAAAACATTCAAGTCCTTATAAACTAAATACAGACTACAGACAAAAGACTTTTATAAATACCTTCAGGTCAGACACTATGTACAAACCAAAATGGAAACTCTTAATTTCCCAGATGACTTCAATTTATTAGAAAAGACCCTTTTAGATAGTCTTAATCAGAGTCTCCAAATTTGTCTCCAAATTTTATTCAAAGCTTCAGCATTTGAATACTGATAAGTTATCATTCTTAAGGAAATCGTGGGAAACTCAGCTGAAAACAACAATAGATACTGATGTATGGGAGGAAATTTTACTTTTACCTTCAAAAATATCCATATGTAACAGATTCAGAGAAATACAATGTTCTATTTTACAAAATGTCTATACAGGGTGGGGAAGCAAAATTTACAATGAACATTTAGTGTTTTTTTTTTTTTTCTCAGCAGGCACTACGTCAATTGTTTTGAAACCAAACATATATTGATGTCATAATCATACCTAACACTATTATCCATACCTTTTCAGAAACTTTTGCCCATATGAGTAATCAGGAAAGCAAACGTCAAAGAGTGTGTGATTTGCTGAATGCACTCGTCACACCAAAGGAGATTTTGCAGTAAATGTGTCATTTCTGCGGTTCAGAACAGCATTGACAGTGAAGATCTTTTCATCTGAAAAGATCGTTACAATGGAGGACTTTTTCTTGAACCATGTAATAATTTTCTTGCACCTTTCCGATCTCTTTTCCTTCATAGGTGTTGTCAACAAGTGTTTTGGTGTTCTTGTGTAAGATTTTAAACTTCAAATCATATTTTACTGCATTTCTAACGGTCTTGTTGTCTACCTTAAGCTCAATTGCCATTTTTCTCATGGATTTGGTCGGATCCTTTAGGATTTTGGATTTGAGAGCTTTAATAAAAGCTTTGGTACATTTTTTGTTGCTTCCTCCACTTCCAGATTTTCTCGTAATAGTTTTGCTCATAGTCATTCTCTTCTTTCCATTATAAACAGTCTTTATGGACACTCCAACTATTTTTGAAATCTCCTTTGGTGTGACGAGTGCCTTCAGCAAATCACACACTCTTTGACGTTTGCTTTCCAGATTACTCATACGGGCAAAAGTTTCTGAAAAGGTATGGATAATAGTGTTAGGTATGATTATGACATCAATATATGTTTGGTTTCAAAACAATTGACCTAGTGCCTGCTGAGAAAAAACAACTAAATGTTCATTGTAAATTTTGCTTCCCCACCCTGCATATCTCCATATATATACAGTAAATATACAGCAGGGGCCTTTCCAGACTGCCCCAAATGTAAAACTATTTTAGGGACAAGTCTTCACTGCCTCTGGGAATGTGAAAAGATTCAACAGTTTTGGCGAACTATATGTGTTGAGGTTAGTGTGGTCATTAAGCACCAGTTACAGCCTAATCCATTATTGTGTCTATTTGGATGTATCCCTGAATCATTGAGAACACATAAGTGTACTGTTCCGTTTTTGTTAATGTTGGGCCGAAAGGTTGTTATGACCAAATGGGTTGGAGAAGAACCTCCTTCAGTACATCTGTGGAAGTCTTTGATATCAGACTATATTGCTCTGGAAAGACTAAGATTTTATATTAACGATCAGAAGGATGTCTTTACAGCAAAGTTTGGAAAATGTTGGAATATCGGCGAACTCAGACTGCAACTACCTGAAATAGACTTAATAGGAACTTTTGAGCTCATTGCTGTGGACGTATTTTGGATCTGCCTTATATTTCATACAACTTGTATGTACTACACTGGACTGGATAATTTTGAAAATGTTCAATAAAAAGAATGTTCAAAAAAAAAAAAAAAATTCCCTTCGTTTTCGTCTTTGTCAATGTCGGATTGATATGAAATTGATTTATTTCGCTCAAGCTATTTTAGTCGGCGCCACCATACGGTACTTCAAGGTCCGTCGCTTCTCGTCACTTGTCGTTTAGAGTCGTCTTCTCGTCCCCATTCTACCTGAAAACATGGAGACTAAAGTTGGGAGAAAGTAGCAGAGTCCTGTATGGGATTTATTTGAATATGACAGCGAGGAAGAAAAAAGATGTGAAAAAAGTAAAACTAAGCATTTAGAAAAAAACTAAAAATAAAAAAAAACTAGCAAACCTGCTCTAAAAACTAAGTAAAACTAACTGAATTAGTGAAAAAGTCAAAACTAAATAAAACTAAACTATAACGAAAAATCCAAAACTATTATAACCTTGGCGCAGGTACAAATGGGGGGGGTGGCGTTAGTCACTCTTGTACATTACAACACTATGCATCACCCCCCCCCCAGTTTAAAGAGCCCGTGTCCGATGAATCGACGTATAACAGAGGCATACCACTTCCTCCACAAACAGGTCCGTCACGGTCTAAATTTTTTGGAGGTTTGGGGAGGCGGCAGGAGGTTCTTGATGTCGTTAGTGGGTGTTTGTTCAAAACAGGTTGAAAAACACTGCTCTAGTAAATGGGTTTTTTTAAAGTTAATGTTAGCTGAGTAGAAAAGTTCTAACAGCAGTTTTTTTTTTTTTTTTTTTTTTTTTTTTTAAATGAGATTCTGATTAAAATCGATCATCATCTAAAAATAAGATGCCACAATTTATGTAGATTCCACTAAATATCATACAATGAAGCCTTTCTATAGCTTAATTAGTTTGGGTTTAGCTACATAGCATTATAATATAACAATAATACAACTAGCGCGTTGACCCATGGGGATCCACGGGTTCTTGATGTGGTCATTTTTATGCTGTTGCGTATTCGTGCATGCTGTACCGCATTTGTGCAGCAGTCACCGCTAAATGGTTCTGGTATAGCAACGTAATTGTAAGGCTATTGAATTCTGAAATTACTAATATCTCCCAAAATATTAGTCCTATCAACTTGCCGAGATATTTAATGTGGAGATGGGGCTATTCCGCAACTGTTGGTACCAAATTGGCCGGTTAAAAATGCCTCAATTTTTCAGAATTGTGCAGATACACACACACAGATGCTCTGACACCTTCCAGTACTACGATATAGACGCGTTGACCTGTGGCGATCCTCAGGTTTTAGATGTGGTATTTTTTACGCCGTTGTGTATTGGTGCATGCTGTACCGCATTTGTCCAGCAGTCACCGCCAAATCGTTCTGGTATAGCAACGTAATTGTAAAACTACTGAATTCCGAAATTACTAATATCTCCCAAAATATTAGTCCTATCAACTTGCCGAGATATTTAACGTGGAGATGGGGCTATTCCGCAACTGTAGGTACCAAATTGCCCGGTTAAAAATGCCTCAATTTTTCAGAATTGTGCAGCTACACGCACACACACAGATGCTTTGAGATCTTCCAGTATTACGATATAGAAGCGTTGACCTGTGGCGATCCACGGGTTTTAGATGTGGTATTTTTACGCCGTTGTGTATTGGTGCATGCTGTACCGCATTTGTCCAGCAGTCACCGCCAAATTGTTCTGGTATAGCAACGTAATTGTAAAACTACTGAATTCCGAAATTACTAATATCTCCCAAAATATTAGTCCTATCAACTTGCCGAGATATTTAACGTGGAGATGGGGCTATTCCGCAACTGTAGGTACCAAATTGCCCGGTTAAAAATGCCTCAATTTTTCAGAATTGTGCAGCTACACGCACACACACAGATGCTTTGAGATCTTCCAGTATTACGATATAGAAGCGTTGACCTGTGGCGATCCACGGGTTTTAGATGTGGTATTTTTTACGCCGTTGTGTATTGGTGCATGCTGTACCGCATTTGTCCAGCAGTCACCGCCAAATTGTTCTGGTATAGCAACGTAATTGTAAAACTACTGAATTCCGAAATTACTAATATCTCCCAAAATATTAGTCCTATCAACTTGCCGAGATATTTAACGTGGAGATGGGGCTATTCCGCAACTGTAGGTACCAAATTGCCCGGTTAAAAATGCCTCAATTTTTCAGAATTGTGCAGCTACACGCACACAGATGCTTTGAGATCTTCCAGTACTACGATATAGATTTGTTGTGTATTGGTGCATGCTGTACCGCATTTGTCCAGCAGTCACCGCCAAAGCATTCTGGGTATAGCAATGTGATTGTAAGGCTATTGTATTCGAAAATCACTAATATTTCTAAAAATACTGGTCGTATCAACTTGCCGTTTTCACTACTGTCTTCCTTGACTAAAAATACAAAGTATGCCAAACTGCAGCAGTCAGCTCTTTTCGGATTTTGTGTGAATCCCCAGACACACACACACACAAAGAGGCCACTTGGCTTTTATAATATAGATAGGTAAAATGTTTAAACTATATTAAAGAAAAGTAATTCGAGTCATTCAATGGCACTAATATGTCCTCTGAAAATGAAAAACACTTAAACTCGAAGCCTACTTAGTGTTTTGACAGACTCTGGGGTAATTTTGGAAACAACAGTCTTTGGCACTATCTGCACTGCACTACTGAACCAGCTACCCCTTTGCTGTTATTTTTCCTGCCTTGCCAGCTTCGCTCCAGTCCTCATTGGAGATGAGGCTGCTCAGCTTTAGCCTCGCTCTCCTACTTCTCTATTTTCCCTTACACAACATTCAGTGTTTTGCTAGCACTGCAATAATGAATGAACACGGGAGGGAGCAGATACTGATTTCCCAAAGTGCTCATGGTCTCTGAGGGTACAGTATGTGCAAAAATAGAATTCACATCGGTGAAAAACTATGTCCCAAAGCTGGACCACGAGAGCTGTACCGAACTAAAATTCACCCAATGACCTAACAGATGACAGCAATTAAAATAAAAGCACACTCTGAGAGCTGTGGGCATCAAATTATTGTCTTAATATGTAAGATTCTATCAAAATAGTAGTAGTGGGTGTATCAATTCTGTGGTATCAATATATCGATACTCAAACACTACTCATTTGAGGATCAATAATGCAAAGAAATTATAAATATTAATTAATAAATGCGAAATAAAAGTGCCTATGTCACATCTGAATCTCATAGGGTAACTAACTTCAAAGTTTTGTACTAAAACACCCCCCGGCAGCATAAAATTTAACTAGTCTATCCATAGTCAATTTTGCATTGACTCAAATTGCGCAAATATAAATTGTGCATAAAATTTACCTAATGGAAAAACGACAATTTCGCCAAAAGTCTTATTTTTCAATTAAAAGTTTTTGCATTGGCGAGCATAAATAGTATGTCAGACAAAACTGTAATGGAAAGACCTTTTTTCGCAACTAGAATCAGGTGAATTAAAAAAAACTGGATGTTGACGTACGTTACAATGAGCGAAGAAGAAGAAGAAACACGGTGCGGTATGTGTGGACACACCAGGAAATCCAATCATTTTTTTTTTATTTAGCGCGAGATAGAGGGGTAATATCTAATAATAATAATAATGAATATATCTGTAAATCAACAACATATTTACATTTGTCGCCATGTTTATTGAATGCCTTCTCGTGTCAATTCGTGAAAATAAATAATTAAATCATCGCATTTGTGATTGAATGGAAAAAACAACATTACGATCTTCTGTTTTTTTTGTGTTTTTTTTTTTGACATTCAGTAAATCATGGAGTAACTCCAGTCCGAAATTAAGTTTTTTATAGTATAAAAGTAATAGGTTTTTTCCAGTCAGGAAAAAAAAAAATTCTTGAATGAGGTCCTCATAATTCATGCATGAAAGGGTTAAAAGCTCTTAAACGGACAGTATTTGTCATGTGATGTCTTTTAAGTCTAACATTTTAATCTTGAAAAAAAATCACTGAAAGTATCGGGTTTCAAATACGCCAAAAAAGTAATCGAATCCTAAACCCAGCACTACAAAATACTGTCCAAAATTGAGTTTTTTATAGTATAAAAGTAATAGTTGATTTCCAGTCAGGAAAAAAAAAAAAAAAATCTTGAATGAGGTTCTCATAATTCATGCATGAAAGGGTTAAAAGCTCTTAAACGGACAGTATTTGTCATGTGATGTCTTTTAAGTGTAACATTTTAATCTTAAAAAAATCACTGAAAGTATCGGGTTTCAAATACGCCAAAAAAGTAATTGAATCCTAAAAATGCGGTATCACCCAGCACTACAAAATACTGTCCGAAAAAAATTGAGTTTTTTATAGTATAAAAGTAATAGGTTTTTTCCAGTCAGGAAAAAAGAAAAAAAAAATCTTGAATGAGGTTCTCATAATTCATGCATAAAAGGGTTAAAAGCTGTTAAATGGACAGTATTTGTCATGTGATGTCTTTTAAGTCTTACATTTTAATCTTAAAAAAAAATCACTGAAAGTATCAGGTTTCAAATATGCCAAAAAAGTAATCGAATCGTAAAATTTTGTGGTATCACCCAGCACTACAAAATACTGTCTGAAATTAAGTTTTTTTTATAGTATAAAAGTAATAGGTTTTTTCCAGTCAGGAAAAAAAAAAAAATCTTGAATGAGGTTCTCATAATTCATGCATGAAAGGGTTAAAAGCTCTTAAATGGACAGTATCTGTCATGTGATGTCTTTTAAGTGTAACATTTTAATCTTAAAAAAATCACTGAAAGTATCGGGTTTCAAATATGCCAAAAAAGTAATTCAATCCTAAAAATGCGGTATCACCCAGCACTACAAAATACTGTCCGAAAAAAATTGAGTTTTTTATAGTATAAAAGTAATAGGTTTTTTCCAGTCAGGAAAAAAGAAAAAAAAAAAAAAATCTTGAATGAGGTTCTCATAATTCATGCATAAAAGGGTTAAAAGCTGTTAAATGGACAGTATTTGTCATGTGATGTCTTTTAAGTCTTACATTTTAATCTTGAAAAAAAAAAATCACTGAAAGTATCAGGTTTCAAATATGCCAAAAAAGTAATCGAATCGTAAAATTTTGTGGTATCACCCAGCACTACAAAATACTGTCTGAAATTAAGTTTTTTTATAGTATAAAAGTAATAGTTTATTTCCAGTCAGGAAAAAAAAAAAAAAAAAAAAATGTTGAATGATGTTCTCATAATTCATGCATGAAAGGGTTAAAAGCTCTTAAATGGACAGTATTTGTTATGTGATTTATTTTAAGTGTAACATTTTAATCTTAAAAAAATCACTGAAAGTATCGGGTTTCAAATACGCCAAAATAGTAATCGAATCGTAAAATTGTGTGGTATCACCCAGCACTACAAAATACTGTCTGAAATTAAGTTTTTTTATAGTATAAAAGTAATAGGTTTTTTCCAGTCAGGAAAAAAAAAAAAATCTTGAATGAGGTTCTCATAATTCATGCATGAAAGGGTTAAAAGCTCTTAAATGGACAGTATCTGTCATGTGATGTCTTTTAAGTGTAACATTTTAATCTTAAAAAAATCACTGAAAGTATCGGGTTTCAAATATGCCAAAAAAGTAATTCAATCCTAAAAATGCGGTATCACCCAGCACTACAAAATACTGTCCGAAAAAAATTGAGTTTTTTATAGTATAAAAGTAATAGGTTTTTTCCAGTCAGGAAAAAAGAAAAAAAAAAAAATCTTGAATGAGGTTCTCATAATTCATGCATAAAAGGGTTAAAAGCTGTTAAATGGACAGTATTTGTCATGTGATGTCTTTTAAGTCTTACATTTTAATCTTGAAAAAAAAATCACTGAAAGTATCAGGTTTCAAATATGCCAAAAAAGTAATCGAATCGTAAAATTTTGTGGTATCACCCAGCACTACAAAATACTGTCTGAAATTAAGTTTTTTTATAGTATAAAAGTAATAGTTTATTTCCAGTCAGGAAAAAAAAAAAAAAAAAAAAAATGTTGAATGAGGTTCTCATAATTCATGCATGAAAGGGTTAAAAGCTCTTAAATGGACAGTATCTGTCATGTGATGTCTTTTAAGTGTAACATTTTAATCTTAAAAAAATCACTGAAAGTATCGGGTTTCAAATACGCCAGAAAAGTAATTCAATCCTAAAAATGCGGTATCACCCAGCACTACAAAATACTGTCCGAAAAAAATTGAGTTTTTTATAGTATAAAAGTAATAGGTTTTTTCCAGTCAGGAAAAAAGAAAAAAAAAAAAAAAATCTTGAATGATGTTCTCATAATTCATGCATGAAAGGGTTAAAAGCTCTTAAATGGACAGTATTTGTTATGTGATTTATTTTAAGTGTAACATTTTAATCTTAAAAAAATCACTGAAAGTATCGGGTTTCAAATACGCCAAAATAGTAATCGAATCGTAAAATTTTGTGGTATCACCCAGCACTACAAAATACTGTCTGAAATTAAGTTTTTTTATAGTATAAAAGTAATAGGTTTTTTTCCAGTCAGGAAAAAAATAAATAAATACAATAAATAAATCTTGAATGAGGTTCTCATAATTCATGCATGAAAAGGTTAAAAGCTGTTTTTGCAGTATTTGTCATGTGATGTCTTTTGAGTCTAACATTTTAATCTTAAAAAAAAAATCACTGAAAGCATCAGGTTTCAAATACGCTGAAAAAGTAATCGAATCCTAAACCCAGCACTACAAAATACTGTCCAAAATTAAGTTTTTTATTATAAAAGTAATAGGTTTTACCAAAAAAAAAGCAAACACAAAGGTGTATATTCTCCCCAGACAATAGTACGAAAGGGATTACTGAAAGAGCAGCCACTTTTTCTCCTTCCTCCACCCCTTCCTCCTTCCATTTCATTATGACATGATACGGGTCACTGCAGTATTGCTACACTGAGCTGCCAACAAGCATATCATTTTCCATTAAGATCCCTCTCAATGGTTGCAGTGGCATTATTGGTAGAAGGAGCAGACAGAGAGTAATGGACCTAAAGTGATGGCTCTGTCAAATAGACACTGGTGGAAAGTACCCTATAGAGCTATAATAGACCCAAGTCTCTGTGAATAGCAGGCGAGGGAGAATGGGAAATTTACTCAGTCACAATACCAAGTCAATTCAGACTTTACTGCACATGATTTGGTTTTGAGTAAAAGAAGACAACAAAAGGATCTAAGAGTCAGTCGTAGATGTTTTTACAAATACAATAGGTATTATTAGTTCTAATTTACTCAATAGCGGACAAAAAAAAAAAAGATAATTTTGCAGGAAGTCACTCTGAATTCTGATCCAAAACTCACCATCACCTCTCGCTTGAGAAAGATTTACACCATGTGGCACTCGCTGTAATAGGCTTGTCCACAATGTCCAGCAGTGATTGATCTCTCCCATCATGCCTCATGTGTAAAAGTACTTTGATTTACACTTTGTTAATCTTTCACTACCGCGCTAAGGCCAGCACAAAGCGATCCCCGGGCCACATCCTGAACCGAACAATACGACCCCGGCTTGTGACTTATGGGAGAAAGTAGGTTCGTAACTGGTCATAACTGTTGGCTGTGTGAAATCATATAAAAAGAAATACATTCTGCTTCCCTGTGGCCTTTGGAATTATGGAAAGTCAAGAAGTATTACAGAACCTGGTAGTACCGAACGCTGCCCATGGGGCCGTGGTGGAGGAGTCCGATTTAGCACCTGTTTGCACCGATACTCTCAAATAAAAACAGAAGAATCAGTAAAAGCAACAGAACGATACTGGAGGGCTCATACTCTCTAAATTAGTCATGTCCCGATCTGGGTTTTTTTTTGCTTCCGATCCGAGCTGATATTTTTTAGGATTAGTTTTGCCGATACCAATCTGATATCGATCCGATACCGATTTTTTACAATGAAATTTTGATTAAAATTAGCGCTATTTGTTCTAGTTATCATTACCGTTATAATTATCCCCATGGTTGTTATTGTTGGTTTTGTTGATATTTTCTTTCTTCTTCCTTTTTCTTCCCCTTCACTCTTTCCTTCTCCCCCTTTCTTCTCCTCCCCCCTGTTCCTCCATCTAAGGTCTAGCATCGAAATGTGTTTTTTGTTTGTTTGTCTGTCCGTTAGCAAGATAATACAAAAAGTTATGGAAGGATTTGGACAAAATTTTCAGGAAATGTTGATACTGGCACAAGGAACAAATGATTAAATTTTGGTGGTAATCGAGTTGGGGGGACGGACACTGATCTGCCTTGGCAGAGGTCTACTCTCTCCAAGAAGTACTTTAGAATGTGGAACCTGAACTGAAACAAGTACGACACCATTGACTCTTTATAAATTTAGTAGAATTTTTGCACTTTCCAAATTCATACTATGGGCCAAATTACAACCTTTGGCAGGCTAGTTTTAGGCCGTTAGCCGTATGTTTGCCACTGCTGTAGCGCGTCTATGGACAGGTCTGGTTCTGCGTCGTACGTTACGTTAGTGATGCGCGGAGAACACTGCCCATGGGGCCGTGGTGGAGGAGTCCGATTTAGCACCTGTTTGCACCGATACTCTCAAATAAAACAGAAGAACCAGTAAAAGCAACAGAACGATACTGGAGGACTCATACTCTCTAAATTAGTCATGTCCCGATCTGGGTTTTTTTTTTTGCTTCCGATCTGAGCTGATATTTTTTAGGATTAGTTTTGCAGATACCAATCTGATATCGATCCGATACCGATTTTTTACAATGAAATTTTGATTAAAATTAGCGCTATTTGTTCTCGTTATCATTACCGTTATAATTATCCCCATGGTTGTTATTGTTGGTTTTGTTGATATTTTCTTTCTTCTTCCTTTTTCTCCCCCCTTCACTCTTTCCTTCTCCCCCTTTCTTCTCCTCCCCCCTGTTCCTCCATCTAAGGTCTAGCATCGAAATGTGTTTTTTGTTTGTTTGTCTGTCCGTTAGCAAGATAATACAAAAAGTTATGGAAGGATTTGGACAAAATTTTCAGGAAATGTTGATACTGGCACAAGGAAAAAATGATTAAATTTTGGTGGTAATCGAGTTGGGGGGACGGACACTGATCTGCCTTGGCAGAGGTCTACTCTCTCCAAGAAGTACTTTAGAATGTGGAACCTGAACTGAAACAAGTACGACACCATTGACTCTTTATAAATTTAGTAGAATTTTTGCACTTTCCAAATTCATACTATGGGCCAAATTACAACCTTTGGCAGGCTAGTTTTAGGCCGTTAGCCGTATGTTTGCCACTGCTGTAGCGCGTCTATGGACAGGTCCGGTTCTGCGTCGTACGTTACGTTAGTGATGCGCGGAGAATGCTGCCCATGGGGCCGTGGTGGAGGAGTCCGATTTAGCACCTGTTTGCACCGATACTCTCAAATAAAAACAGAAGAACCAGTAAAAGCAACAGAACGATACTGGAGGACTCATACTCTCTAAATTAGTCATGTCCCGATCTGGATTATTTTTTTGCTTCCGATCCGAGCTGATATTTTTTAGGATTAGTTTTGCCGATACCAATCTGATATCGATCCGATACTGACTTTTTACAATGAAATTTTGATTTAAAATTAGCGCTATTTGTTCTCGTTATCATTACCGTTATAATTATTCCCATGGTTGTTATTGTTGGTTTTGTTGATATTTTCTTTCTTCTTCCTTTTTCTTCCCCTTCACTCTTTCCTTCTCCCCCTTTCTTCTCCTCCCCCCTGTCCCTCCATCTAAGGTCTAGCATCGAAATGTGTTTTTTGTTTGTTTGTCTGTCCGTTAGCAAGATAATACAAAAAGTTATGGAAGGATTTGGACAAAATTTTCAGGAAATGTTGATACTGGCACAAGGAACAAATGATTAAATTTTGGTGGTAATCGAGTTGGGGGGACGGACACTGATCTGCCTTGGCAGAGGTCTACTCTCTCCAAGAAGTACTTTAGAATGTGGAACCTGAACTGAAACAAGTACGACACCATTGACTCTTTATAAATTTAGTAGAATTTTTGCACTTTCCAAATTCATACTATGGGCCAAATTACAACCTTTGGCAGGCTAGTTTTAGGCCGTTAGCCGTATGTTTGCCACTGCTGTAGCGCGTCTATGGACAGGTCTGGTTCTGCGTCGTACGTTACGTTAGTGATGCGCGGAGAACACTGCCCATGGGGCCGTGGTGGAGGAGTCCGATTTAGCACCTGTTTGCACCGATACTCTCAAATAAAAACAGAAGAACCAGTAAAAGCAACAGAACGATACTGGAGGACTCATACTCTCTAAATTAGTCATGTCCCGATCTGGGTTTTTTTTTTGCTTCCGATCCGAGCTGATATTTTTTAGGATTAGTTTTGCAGATACCAATCTGATATCGATCCGATACCGATTTTTTACAATGAAATTTTGATTAAAATTAGCGCTATTTGTTCTCGTTATCATTACCGTTATAATTATCCCCATGGTTGTTATTGTTGGTTTTGTTGATATTTTCTTTCTTCTTCCTTTTTCTCCCCCCTTCACTCTTTCCTTCTCCCCCTTTCTTCTCCTCCCCCCTGTTCCTCCATCTAAGGTCTAGCATCGAAATGTGTTTTTTGTTTGTTTGTCTGTCCGTTAGCAAGATAATACAAAAAGTTATGGAAGGATTTGGACAAAATTTTCAGGAAATGTTGATACTGGCACAGGGAACAAATGATTAAAATTTGGATGTGATGGGGGGGGGGGGGGGGGGGGCTGATCTGCCTCTTTATATACTGAACAACAAAAGAAACGCAAGTTTTGGTTGTTAATTTAGGCAAGAGTTCAGCTGTCCTGTTGAGTTGTCAACTGAGATACACATTACAATAAGTGAGTTGTAACCATTGGAGCGTGTGTTTGCAGGCAAACACGACCACGAGTGGTGTTGAGCACGTGTACAAAGTATCGGAGGGCAATTCCCTTTGTTTATCCGGGGGCTATAAAAAGAAACGGTATGATTCAAAAGTTACTGCATTACCACGATGCCTCGCCTTAACAATAATCTGAGAGAACGCGCCATTGGTATGCTTGATGCTGGTTTAACGGCTCGCAACGTTGCCAGACATCTACAAGTGCACGAGTCCACCATCAGTGGGCCGAGGACACGATTCCGTAACACATGGACCACTCGGGACAGACCAAGATCCGGAAGACCACGTGTGACCACCCGTAATCAGGATCGCCATATTCGCTTGGCCCATCTCCGTGACCGTCAACTCAGTGCTACAAGGACAGCAAGAGAGACCCA
The DNA here is from genome assembly GCF_902148855.1 of Sphaeramia orbicularis. Taxonomy (NCBI): domain Eukaryota; kingdom Metazoa; phylum Chordata; class Actinopteri; order Kurtiformes; family Apogonidae; genus Sphaeramia; species Sphaeramia orbicularis. The sequence goes on along the minus strand of NC_043958.1, from coordinate 22,789,238 downwards.
CTGGAAATTTCACAGCTGGATATAAATATCTTATATGAAACCATTATTCATAATCAAACTCCTATATAAACCAATACCGAAACATACTTGCGTTTCTTTTGTTGTTCAGTATAAGTTCAGTAGAATTTTTGCACTTTCCAAATTCATACTACGGGCCAAATTAGAACCTTTGACAGGTTAGTTTTGGGCTGTTTGTATGTTTGCCACTGCTGTAGCGCGTCTATGGACAGGTCCGGTTCTGCGCCGTACATTACGTTAGTGATGCGCGGAAAAAATCGACCCGACTCGTGCATCACTACTGGACCTTAAAGTGAAAGTGAAAGTTCTAGATGCTTCACTAATTCCTCTAAGCCTCCCACTGTTGTGCAGCTAATTTTCCTTTTCCATACCTTCGGAAACTTTAATTTGAGGAGGCAGGATGTTTTTCTACACCCCCACAGAACTGGGCCCGAATCAGCCCAATCTTGTGACTAAATCCGATCCGATCTAATAAAAAATGCCAGATCGGCAGCCGATACTGATCTTTAGATCGGATCGAGACATCACTACTTCAAATTACTGATATTACTCCTTGATACTTATATTGATACTGATGTTATTCCCTTGTTCTAATGCTTAGCCTAACTGCACTGAGTCCTTGTGGAAATTTAAAGTGTTTTTTTTACTATTGTGTTTTTACTATTGTTGTTTTTAAGTGTTTTTTTTAAAGTTTGTGGATACTGCTGGAACCTGTAAATTTCCCTATGGGACGAATAAAGTGTCTATGTATCTATCTATCTATCTATCTATCTATCTATCTATCTATCTATCTATCTATAGGATATCAAAAAGAAAAATATCCCTCACTGTCATATCATAATCTTCTGAGATATCACTTTTCATAAGCCTTGTAAATTTTCATCCAAAACAGGCATTATCTCCAATTTGCATAGGATTAAGACAATCTCCATAGTTATTACAAATTACCAGTGGGGAAGGGAGTTAAACTCATGATTGACAGCTGTAATTACCAATCACAGTTCTGATTCTGTCCGCAGTATGAAACACCAACATATATTTCTTTCTTTGTTTTTGTTTTCATTCGAATATTAACATTTAAACCAAGAACAACAAGGAAACGTGTAAAAAGAAAAAAACATTCAAAAAGGAACATCTTGACATTTCATTGCTGTACACATGTTTCTGACCTTTAGATTTAAATTTTCTCTTAAATTATAACCCCCCTCTCTTTCATAAAACATTTTTTTTTTTTTTTCAACAATTTATTACTTGCTTTGTATAATAATTGAGCTGTTTTGTGTTCCTCCAAGTCAAAAAAACTTTTGGAGAGTTTTGGATTTTAGAAAGAACCCAAAAATCAGAATTATGAATACTGTGATTGTTCTTTTGGTAACACTTTACTTAAAGGTCTAGTTTATAATGCATTAAGTGCACATTCATAAGACATTATAATGCATTTATAAAAGTCATTACAGCAGTTTATGATCATGTACAACAACTTATACCGAGGTTAATAAAGTATTATAAGTGTAGGCCTAATGTATTATAAATTCAGCTTTCATAATGTTTTATACCTCCATACCAAAGTGACAACAGTATTTGAAGGAAGAACCTCAAGTCCTGGGTTACAGAACACATTATCAATTGTATGCTATAACACAAGAATGATGACGTATGAGCAGTATCTGCTGGCTCTAAGTAAAGTGTAAGTCAAAAATTATACATCCAAGTGTTCTTAATAACTCTTTATTTTGCAAAAACAAAACATTAAAAGAACAGAGACAGTAAATAGAAGTGTTACATGTTGCTTTATACATAGATAAAAAAAATAATGTGGCAGCTCTGAATCTTTGTTAATTCAAAACATACTTTTTTTTTTTTTTTTTTTAATAAATATGAAATCCCTAAAATAGATGGGTATAGGGACCAGTGAAAAAACTTAACAAAAGTTCTCCACCTAAAAAAATAAATTCCTTCCCACTGCTATAAAACTGTATGAAAGTTGAATTTTTAATACATTATGCCTACACTTATAATACTTAAATAACCTTGGTATAAGTTGTTGTACAGGATCATAAACTGTTGTAATGACTTTTATAATGCATTATAAATGCATTATAATGTCTTATGAATGTGCGCTTAATGCATTATAAACTAGACCTTCAAGTAAAGTGTTACCGTTCTTTTTTTGCAGAACGAAAAGTGGTTGAAGTGAAGTTTTGTAAGTGTTTTCCCCATTTCCCAATGTATATTTGGTCTTCTGATTTGGACTCAGAGGAAAAATCTGCAGAAGGAAACAGTATAATTTCCTGCAGCTTCAGCATGATTTATAAAGCTGGATAATATAACACAGTGTTTGAGAATAAACAGTGGTTTTAATCACAGGAGGGCACATCATGCCATCTACCAGAAAATCCAGGAGTGGTGTTTATTACTGATGTTAGCTCAGTTTCATTGATTTTTTTTTTTTTTTTTTTTGTAAATTTCCACTGATAGCAGAGGAGTCGAGTAGTGTAGCTCAACTAGTTAAGTGGAATCTGTCGAATGGTTAATTCGTTCTGCTCTGGAAATGAAATGATGCCAGAAAACATGTGTGGATGACAAATAAAACAGCAAAGGCACCACTCCAGCTGTATACTGACTAAATACCTCATAAACACACACACTCTCTGGCTGATTGACTGGTGTCAGTTCGGTTGCATCTGCGAGGGTAGTTCAAGTCATAACTTCATCACAATTTTGAATGATTTTATTACACATCGCAGATTTCCTCATGTCGTGCAGACCTGGTGTGAAGTCGGGGTCACATTTCAGATGTCTGCGAGTTGTTAACAGCTCCACCAGACAGTTATTTTTGCCTCGAAACTTCTCACATGGCATCATTTTAATTAACGCGGAAACCATCCAATGTCTCACTAAAAATTAAAGATTAGAGAAAGCGTCCATGAGTTGAAAGCAGTTTGAGTATCAGTACCGTGTGTTTCTTTCTTTTCTCTGCTGTTAATCATGCAACAATCCCTTCAGATTTATCTGGTGTATATATACATGTCGAGGCCCAAAACGGAATCTGGCCCGATTCAGAATTGGGCCGGCCCAGAATGGAATTCTATTCTAGGCCGGCCTAGAATGGAATCCTGCTGCTATAATGTTATTTTTATACCATGTTTAATGCAAATGATCCATAATTCCATAATTTGTCATAATTTTACATTTTCAGTCTTACATACCTTGAGTAACTATTGTCAATTTCAGTCGATTTCACTGTACCATATATTGGTGGGGAGTACCACTAGGTTCTATTTTGTAAATAAAGTGTATTATAGTTTACAATTAAAATGTTGTTTGTTTCATTTTTTTTCACATATTTGCAAATTCCATGTATTGATTTTTGTAATAATTTAGATCATTTGCATTAAACATGGTATAAAAATAACATTATAGCAGCAGGATTCCATTCTAGGCCGGCCTAGAATAGAATTCTATTCTGAATCGGGCCAGATTCCGTTTTGGGCCTTGACATACACATATACATATAAAATATATAAAATAAAAATATAATATAAAATAATATAAAAAATACAATTTTCATATATATATATATATATATATATATATATATATATATATATATATATATATATATATATATGAACATTTTGCAAAATATTCCTTTAAATTTTGACTTCTGTTGAGTTTTGTGGAAAGAAACTGACAAATTGCAATTTACCAATCACCAGATTCAAGTTATCTCAAACTCGTTACCTCATTTAAGTACTGTTTTGCATTGATTTTCATCCTTAATTACAGTTGTCCCTCACTATAACACGGTTCACCTTTCGCGGTCTTGCTGTTTCGCTGATTTTTTTAGTGCAATTTTGCATGCTTTTTTTTTTTTTTTTTACAGCGTATGAACATGCATTGTGTTCTGCATTCTGTGTCCTGTATCTGCGTCCATTCTACATGGATTCCAGATTCAGAATGTATATACAGAAAACCCTGTATGTATCTATACTTTTTTTTTTTTTCTCTGCATTTAACCTTTCCTAAGTTATTTATCATGACTTATTACAATATTATCCTCTGCATTTTGTTGTGAAAATCATGTATTTTCCTATATTTAATTTACTGATCAAGTAGATCACAGATCCAATACACAGCCCGCTAAAGGGTTCAATCCCACCCATGGTTTGAATTTATAAAATACAGAAAGTACACTGACAATATTAACAATCAATGCTGTTAAAATCATTTAATTCAGGAGCCACAAACAGACTAATTCAATCTCAAGTGGGTCAGACCAGTTACATACCACCACAATAACATATAAATAATAATGACAACTCCACATGTTTTTTTTTATGTGTTTTAGTGTAAAAAATAAAATTACATGAAAATATTAACATTTCCAAATTAAACTTTCAAGAAAAAATGTGAACAAATATGAACAACCTGCAATATCTCAAGAGAAATAAGTCCAATTTTAACAATATTCTTCCTGTTACTAAATGTTTTGTGTATTTGTAGATCCGCTGTCATTTGTAAGTTGTAATGTACATGTGTAAATCATAAGCTGAGGCAGAATATTGTTAAAATTACACTTATTTTTTTTCCCAAAACATTTCAGATTGTTCATGTTATTCAGATTTTTCAGGAAACTTTGTAGATGTAAACACTTTCATAATATAATTTTACATTTTTCACTATTATTTTACTGGTCCGGCCTACTTGACATTATACTGGGGTGTATGTGGCCCCTGAACTAATATGAGTTTGACACCTCGGATGTATCAATCAATCAATTATTAAATAAAATTGTATTTATATAGCGCCAAATCATAACATGACATATCGAGCTGGTGGAAACCAGACTCTCAGACTGAATGTAGATGTAGATGTTCATAAAAGGAATGGAATTCAAAGGTTATTAGATCCAAATTGAAGAAAAAGTTACTTTTTATAGCAAAATATATCATTAAGTGAATGTAAAAACAAGCATCCACACCCACCTTCATTTGTCAAACTACACTGGATTTACTAGTGAATCAATATTGCAGAAGATGACAGTATTTCGACATTAAATACAGAGCCCCTGAGCGTCTAAAAAACACATTGCTGTCACTGAAAAGCAGAAAAACTGCATTTTGCATGAATTATTGAAATGTTTTGACAGGATTAATGATTGACAAGTCATTAACCATTTTAACCCTTATGGGCCTGTGACTCAATCACATGACATTTTCAACATGTCGTAGCGTAGAAGTCAGTCACGAAGACCACCGGGGACAGTTCCATTCAAAAGTGCAAATTTGAAACACTCTTCCACTTTTTATTTGATGTTAATAGAGCAAATACAACCGGAGATATGACGGTTTGAAAGCAAACAAACGTGAATAAAAGTATGAAAATGAAATGGGGTGGGCGTTAGATTCCTTACGGCATCTTCGTAATTGTTTGTCCTTTTTCAAAACGGAAAAAAACAGATCCACAGACTGCATTAGTATTACAGGTAAGGGTGAGGATGACCCCCACCTGAACTGGATGTGGAAACCAGGAGGTCCAGGGGGTGAGAAAACTGGAGAAAACGCCTTTGTAAAGATATGCTTTCATGTCAAATATTTGAGTATAGTTTAAATTTATTACAATTTTGATTTTTTGTACCTAGTATTTAGAACCAATATTCACTTTTAAAGTATTTGAAAAGGTTTGTGAAGCACCTTTGTGTTATTTATGCAATAAATTATAGAAATGTTTCAAATCACAGAAAATTGGGGAAAACGTCTATGTAAAGATATGCTTTTATGTCAAATATTAGAGTATAATTTTACTTTATTACAATTTTGATTTCATATACCCAGTATTTGAAACCAATGTTCACTTTTAATTTCTTTGAAAAGGTTCATTAAGCATCTTTGTGTTATTTATGCAATAAATTATAGAAATGTTTCAAATCACAGAAAATTGGAGAAAACACCTATGTAAAGATATGCTTTTATGTCAAATATTTGAGTTTAGTTTTAATGTATTACAATTTTGATTTTATGTACCTAATATTTGGAACCAATATTGACTTTTAAAGTCTTTGAAAAGGTTCATTAAGCCTCTTTGTGCTATTTATGCAATAAATTATATAAATTTTTCAAATCACAGAAAATTGGGGAAAACGCTTATGTAAAGATATGCTTTTATTTCAAATATTTGAGTATAGCTTTAATTTAATAGAATTTTGATTTTATATACATAATATTTGGAGCAAATATTCAATTTTAAAGTCTTTGAAAAGGTTTGTGAAGCATCTTTGTGTTATTTATGCCATAAATTATAGAAATTTTTCAAATCACAGAAAATTGGGGAAAATGTCTTTGTAAAGATATGCTTTTATGTCAAATATTTGACTACAGTTTTAATTTATTCAAATTTTGATTTAAAATACATAATATTTGGAACAAATGTTCATTTTTAAAGTCTTTGAAAAGGTTTGTGAAGCATCTTTGTATTATTTATGCAATAAATGCAATAATTTATATTTTTATGCAATAATTTATACTTTTCAAATCAGAGAAAATTGGAGAGAACGCCTATATAAAGATATATTTTTATGTCAAATATTTGAGTATAGTTTTAATTTATTAGAATTTTGATTTTATATACATAATATTTGGAACCAATATTCAATTTTAAAGTCTTTGAAAAAGTTTGTGAAGCATCTTTGTATTATTTATGCAATAAATTATAGAAATTTTTCAAATCACAGAAAATTGAGGAAAATGTCTTTGTAAAGATATGCTTTTATGTCAAATATTTGACTATAGTTTTAATTTATTCAAATTTTGATTTAAATACATAATATTTGGAACAAATGTTCATTTTTAAAGTCTTTGAAAAGGTTTGTGAAGCATCTTTGTATTATTTATGCAATAAATGCAATAATTTATATTTTTATGCAATAATTTATACTTTTCAAATCAGAGAAAATTGGAGAGAACGCCTATATAAAGATATATTTTTATGTCAAATATTTGAGTATAATTTCTATTTTATTACAATTTTGATTTCATATACCTAGTATTTGATGTTAATAGAGCAAATACAACTGGAGATATGACGGTTTGAAAGCAAACAAATGTGAATAAAAGTATGAAAATGAAATGGGGTGGGCGTTAGATTCCTTACGGCATCTTCGTAATTGTTTGTCCTTTTTCAAAACGGAAAAAAACAGATCCACAGACTGCATTAGTATTACAGGTAAGGGTGAGGATGACCCCCACCTGAACTGGATGTGGAAACCAGGAGGTCCAGGGGGTGAGAAAACTGGAGAAAACGCCTTTGTAAAGATATGCTTTCATGTCAAATATTTGAGTATAGTTTAAATTTATTACAATTTTGATTTTTTGTACCTAGTATTTAGAACCAATATTCACTTTTAAAGTATTTGAAAAGGTTTGTGAAGCACCTTTGTGTTATTTATGCAATAAATTATAGAAATGTTTCAAATCACAGAAAATTGGGGAAAACGTCTATGTAAAGATATGCTTTTATGTCAAATATTAGAGTATAATTTTACTTTATTACAATTTTGATTTCATATACCCAGTATTTGAAACCAATGTTCACTTTTAATTTCTTTGAAAAGGTTCATTAAGCATCTTTGTGTTATTTATGCAATAAATTATAGAAATGTTTCAAATCACAGAAAATTGGAGAAAACACCTATGTAAAGATATGCTTTTATGTCAAATATTTGAGTTTAGTTTTAATGTATTACAATTTTGATTTTATGTACCTAATATTTGGAACCAATATTGACTTTTAAAGTCTTTGAAAAGGTTCATTAAGCCTCTTTGTGCTATTTATGCAATAAATTATATAAATTTTTCAAATCACAGAAAATTGGGGAAAACGCTTATGTAAAGATATGCTTTTATTTCAAATATTTGAGTATAGCTTTAATTTAATAGAATTTTGATTTTATATACATAATATTTGGAGCAAATATTCAATTTTAAAGTCTTTGAAAAGGTTTGTGAAGCATCTTTGTGTTATTTATGCCATAAATTATAGAAATTTTTCAAATCACAGAAAATTGGGGAAAATGTCTTTGTAAAGATATGCTTTTATGTCAAATATTTGACTATAATTTTAATTTATTCAAATTTTGATTTAAATACATAATATTTGGAACAAATGTTCATTTTTAAAGTCTTTGAAAAGGTTTGTGAAGCATCTTTGTATTATTTATGCAATAAATGCAATAATTTATATTTTTATGCAATAATTTATACTTTTCAAATCAGAGAAAATTGGAGAGAACGCCTATATAAAGATATATTTTTATGTCAAATATTTGAGTATAGTTTTAATTTATTAGAATTTTGATTTTATATACATAATATTTGGAACCAATATTCAATTTTAAAGTCTTTGAAAAAGTTTGTGAAGCATCTTTGTGTTATTTAAGCAATAAATTATAGAAATTTTTCAAATCACAGAAAAGTGGTGAAAATGTCTATGTAAAGATATATTTTTATGTCAAATATTTGAGTATAATTTCTATTTTATTACAATTTTGATTTCATATACCTAGTATTTGATGTTAATAGAGCAAATACAACCGGAGATATGACGGTTTGAAAGCAAACAAACGTGAATAAAAGTATGAAAATGAAATGGGGTGGGCGTTAGATTCCTTACGGCATCTTCGTAATTGTTTGTCCTTTTTCAAAACGGAAAAAAACAGATCCACAGACTGCATTAGTATTACAGGTAAGGGTGAGGATGACCCCCACCTGAACTGGATGTGGAAACCAGGAGGTCCAGGGGGTGAGAAAACTGGAGAAAACGCCTTTGTAAAGATATGCTTTCATGTCAAATATTTGAGTATAGTTTAAATTTATTACAATTTTGATTTTTTGTACCTAGTATTTAGAACCAATATTCACTTTTAAAGTATTTGAAAAGGTTTGTGAAGCACCTTTGTGTTATTTATGCAATAAATTATAGAAATGTTTCAAATCACAGAAAATTGGGGAAAACGTCTATGTAAAGATATGCTTTTATGTCAAATATTAGAGTATAATTTTACTTTATTACAATTTTGATTTCATATACCCAGTATTTGAAACCAATGTTCATTTTTAAAGTCTTTGAAAAGGTTCATTAAGCATCTTTGTGTTATTTATGCAATAAATTATAGAAATGTTTCAAATCACAGAAAATTGGAGAAAACACCTATGTAAAGATATGCTTTTATGTCAAATATTTGAGTTTAGTTTTAATTTAATAGAATTTTGATTTTATATACATAATATTTGGAGCAAATATTCACTTTTAAAGTCTTTGAAAAGGTTTGTGAAGCATCATTGTGTTATTTATGCAATAAATTATAGAAATATTTCAAATCACAGAAAATTGGGGAAAACGCTTATGTAAAGATATGCTTTTAAGTCAAATATTTGAGTATAGTTTTAATTTATTAGAATTTTGATTTTATATACATAATATTTGGAACAAATGTTCATTTTTAAAGTCTTTGTAAAGGTTTGTGAAGCATCTTTGTTTTATTTATGCAATAAATGCAATAATTTATATTTTTATGCAATAAATTATACTTTTCAAATCAGAGAAAATTGGAGAGAACGCCTATATAAAGATATATTTTTATGTCAAGTATTTGAGTATAGTTTTAATTTATTAGAATTTTGATTTTATATACATAATATTTGGAACCAATATTCAATTTTAAAGTCTTTGAAAAAGTTTGTGAAGCATCTTTGTGTTATTTAAGCAATAAATTATAGACATTTTTCAAATCACAGAAATTTGGGGGAAACGTCTTTGTAAATATATTTTTTTGAGTCAAATATTTGAGTATAGTTTTAATTTATTAGAATTTTGATTTTATATGCCGAATATTTGGAGCAAATGTTCATTTTTAAAGTCTTTGAAAATGTTTGTGAAGCATCTTTGTATTATTTATGCAATAAATTATATAAATTTTTCGTATCACAGAAAATTGGGGAAAACACCTATGTAAAGATATGCTTTTATGTCAAATATTTGAGTATAGCTTTAATTTATTAGAATTTTGATTTTATATACCTAATATTTGGAGCAAATGTTCATTTTTAAAGTCTTTGAAAAGGTTTGTGAAGCATCTTTGTATTATTTATGCAATAAATGCAATAATTTATATTTTTATGCAATAATTTATACTTTTCAAATCAGAGAAAATTGGAGAGAACGCCTATATAAAGATATATTTTTATGTCAAGTATTTGAGTATAGTTTTAATTTATTAGAATTTTGATTTTATATACATAATATTTGGAACCAATATTCAATTTTAAAGTCTTTGAAAAAGTTTGTGAAGCATCTTTGTGTTATTTATGCAATAAATTATAGACATTTTTCAAATCACAGAAAATTGGGGAAAACGTCTTTGTAAAGATATGTTTTTGAGTCAAATATTTGAGTATAATTTTAATTTATTACAATTTTGATTTCATATACCTAGTATTTAAAACCAATGTTCACTTCTAATGTCTTTGAAAAGGTTCATTAAGCATCTTTGTGTTATTTATGCAATAAATTATGTAATTTTATCAAATCAAAGAAAATTGGGGTAAACGCCTCTGTAAAGATAATTTAAATTTTTAATCTATTAGAATTTTCATTTTATATACCTAATATTTGGAACAAATATTCATTTTTCAAGTCTTTGAAAAGGTTTGTGAAGCATCTTTGTATTATTTATGCAATAAATGCAATAATTTATATTTTTATGCAATAATTTATACTTTTCAAATCAGAGAAAATTGGAGAGAACGCCTATATAAAGATATATTTTTATGTCAAGTATTTGAGTATAGTTTTAATTTATTAGAATTTTGATTTTATATACATAATATTTGGAACCAATATTCAATTTTAAAGTCTTTGAAAAAGTTTGTGAAGCATCTTTGTGTTATTTAAGCAATAAATTATAGACATTTTTCAAATCACAGAAATTTGGGGGAAACGTCTTTGTAAATATATTTTTTTGAGTCAAATATTGAGTATAGTTTTAATTTATTAGAATTTTGATTTTATATGCCGAATATTTGGAGCAAATGTTCATTTTTAAAGTCTTTGAAAATGTTTGTGAAGCATCTTTGTATTATTTATGCAATAAATTATATAAATTTTTCGTATCACAGAAAATTGGGGAAAACACCTATGTAAAGATATGCTTTTATGTCAAATATTTGAGTATAGCTTTAATTTATTAGAATTTTGATTTTATATACCTAATATTTGGAGCAAATGTTCATTTTTAAAGTCTTTGAAAAGGTTTGTGAAGCATCTTTGTATTATTTATGCAATAAATGCAATAATTTATATTTTTATGCAATAATTTATACTTTTCAAATCAGAGAAAATTGGAGAGAACGCCTATATAAAGATATATTTTTATGTCAAGTATTTGAGTATAGTTTTAATTTATTAGAATTTTGATTTTATATACATAATATTTGGAACCAATATTCAATTTTAAAGTCTTTGAAAAAGTTTGTGAAGCATCTTTGTGTTATTTATGCAATAAATTATAGACATTTTTCAAATCACAGAAAATTGGGGAAAACGTCTTTGTAAAGATATGTTTTTGAGTCAAATATTTGAGTATAATTTTAATTTATTACAATTTTGATTTCATATACCTAGTATTTAAAACCAATGTTCACTTCTAATGTCTTTGAAAAGGTTCATTAAGCATCTTTGTGTTATTTATGCAATAAATTATGTAATTTTATCAAATCAAAGAAAATTGGGGTAAACGCCTCTGTAAAGATAATTTAAATTTTTAATCTATTAGAATTTTCATTTTATATACCTAATATTTGGAACAAATATTCATTTTTCAAGTCTTTGAAAAGGTTTGTGAAGCATCTTTGTGTTATTTATGCAATAAATTATGTAATTTTATCAAATCAAAGAAAATTGGGGTAAACGCCTCTGTAAAGATAATTTAAATTTTTAATCTATTAGAATTTTCATTTTATATACCTAATATTTGGAACAAATATTCATTTTTCAAGTCTTTGAAAAGGTTTGTGAAGCATCTTTGTGTTATTTATGCAATAAATTATGTAATTTTATCAAATCAAAGAAAATTGGGGTAAACGCCTATGTAAAGATAATTTAAATTTTTAATCTATTAGAATTTTCATTTTATATACCTAATATTTGGAACAAATATTCATTTTTCAAGTCTTTGAAAAGGTTTGTGAAGCATCTTTGTGTTATTTATGCAATAAATTATAGAAATATTTCAAATCACAGAAAATTGGGGAAAACGCTTATGTAAAGATATGCTTTTATGTCAAATATTTGAGTATAATTTTAATTTATTACAATTTTGATTTTATATACCTAATATTTGGAACAAATGTTCATTTTTAAAGTCTTTGAAAATGTTTGTGAAGCATCTTTGTGTTATTCATGCAATAAATTATAGAAATATTTCAAATCACAGAAAATTGGGGAAAACGCTTATGTAAAGATATGCTTTTATGTCAAATATTTGAGTATAATTTTAATTTATTACAATTTTGATTTTTATATACCTAGTATTTGGAACCAATATTCACTTTTAAAGTCTTTGAAAAGGTTCATTAAGCATCTTTGTGTTATTTAAGCAATAAATTTTTTTTTTTTTTTAAAGTAAATTTTTCAAATCAGATTTCGTGTTTGTTGTGTTTTTTGGCCTTTTAAGTTGTTATAGCAGGTTAAAGTGAAAAAAATAATAGACGCATGAGATAGATGAAGCTGTGCTGGAAAAAAAAGATACCAAACATGGGTATAGTAAACTTTTTTTTTTTTTTATAGTATATAAAGGCAAAATTGAAAGTACTCAAAAATGGCCAAAATAGGCTCAGACCCCTAAGCATTAAACTAGTAGATAAACTGTTGGTTACTACTGGCTAGTTTGCTCTTTCAGGGCTAACAAATCAGTATATTTGATGCTTACTGGTCCTAAAGTAAATCTCACTCATTCCTCCACCACTTCTACATACTGAACATGTCTTAAGAGCAATGATAATGCATCGACTTTAACAATTTACATTACATTGTTCACAAAGACAGTGTTAGAAGCATCACACTGAATCCCAAATGTGCATCGAGATGTGTTATTTTCCACCAGATTAATGATTCAAGCTTGACACCCAACATACTCCTGACCACAAAACAGCAGATTGTTAACCATAAATCATGCATCGCTCTCTGCACGCATTGTTTAGTGTCTCAACGAACAAAACTAATTAAGGCCGGGATGTTTCCCCTTCCTCCTCCTCTTATAGATGACACCATACTGCATTGCTTTTTTTGTTGCGGCTCCATTGTGATATTCAAATGGATGTATGGATTTATTTTTACAGATTACCTGGTGTCATTCAGGATTTAAAAGGGAAGCCGTGCATACATATATTTTGTTTGGGTTCTACATTGCAAAAAGGCCTGTACAAAAATAAGAAAATTAAACTCATTATTGGGTAAAAATGTCTTATTTCAAGTAAAACAAGTGGTGACAGGCACAACAAACCCCGCCCCTCGCATATGTTGTAGTTTATTTTGGCGTCGATCCAGCTGATGTCTTCATGTCTATACGTGTGATGATGTCAGCATATCAATTGTTTCTATATATGTGTATATAAGTTTGAAGTAAATTGAAACAAAACTAGTGTTTTTTATAGACATTTGAAATTTCACCCATTAAAAGTAAATGAGAGAAAAAAAAAAAAAAAAAGAAAAAATTTAACTTTGACCTACTTTTCCCAAAATGTAACCACATCTATTCCTGGTCACTGGCAATCTATAAACCCAATTTGGTATGAATTCAAAAAATCGTTTTTCTGTTACAGACATGTCAAATTTTGCCCATTATAAGTAAATGGTGAAAAAAAAAAAAAAAAAAAGATTTTAAAAATTCATAAAAAAATTTTACTTTGACCTACTGTTCTCAAAATGTGATGACATCTACTCTGGGTCACTAGCAATCTATAAACCCAATTTGGTATGAATTCAACTAATAGTTTTGCTGTTACAAACATGTGAAATTTTGCCCATTATAAGTAAATGAAAAATAAATAAATAAAAATTGAAAAAAAGTTGAACATTGACCAACTTTTCCCAAAATGAAATTACGTCTATTCTGTGTCACTGGGAATCTATAAACCCACTCTGGTATGAATTCAACACATAGTTTTGCTGCTACAGACATTTGAAATTTCACCCAATATAAGTAAATGGCTTTTTTTTTTTTTTTTTTTTTTTAATTCATAAAAAAAATTTAACTTTCACCTACTTTTCCCAAAATGTAATCAGATCTATTCTGGGTCACTAGGAATCTATAAACCCAATTTGGTATGAATTCAACCAATAGTTTTGCTGTTTCAGACATGTGAAATTTTGCCCATTATAAGTAAATGAAAAATAAATGAAAATTGAAAAAAAAATTTAACATTGACCTACTTTTCCCAAAATGAAATTACGTCTATTCTGTGTCACTGGCAATCTATAAACCCACTTTGGTATGAATTCAACAGATAGTTTTGCTGCTACAGACATTTGAAATTTCACCCAATATAAGTAAATGGCATTTTTTTTTTTGTCATTTTTTAATTCATAAAAAATTTTAACTTTCACCTACTTTTCCCAAAATGTAATCAGATCTATTCTGGGTCACTAGCAATCTATAAACCCAATTTGGTATGAATTCAACTAATGGTTTTGCTGTTACAGACATGTGAAATTTTGCCCATTATAAGTAAATCAAAAATAAATCAATAAATAAAAATTGAAAAAAAAATTGAACATTGACCTACTTTTCCCAAAATGAAATTACGTCTATTCTGTGTCACTGGCAATCTTTGGTATGAATTCAACCAATAGTTTTGCTGTTATAGACATTTGAAATTTTGCCCATTATAAGTAAATGAAAAATAGATAAATAAATAAAAATTGAAAAAAAAAACTGAACATTGACCTACTTTTCCCAAAATGAAATTACATCTATTCTGTCACTGGCAATCTATAAACCCAATTTGGTATGAATTCAACCAATAGTTTTGCTGCTACAGACATGTGAAATTTCACCCATTTTAGTAAATGGGATTTTTTTGGGTCTTTTTTTTAATTCATAAAAAAAAAATTGTAACTTTCACCTACTTTTCCCAAAATTTAGTCAGATCTATTCTGGGTCACTGGTAATCTATAAACCCAATTTGGTATGAATTCAACCTATAGTTGCTGCTAGAGTGTTAACAAACAAACAAACCGAACCAAAAACAATACCCCTTTCCTCCCCTTCCTGCCAGTGCAGTAATAATTTCTTATAATGAGAAAATTTTATCTAAACATTATAGAATGGTAAAATTGTTATTTTAAGCAGAATATACTTGTTTCACGTCTTCATAGTAAGATTTTTTTTGTCTCTATGGTATATATTTATATATATATGAAGATGTAATGACTCAATAGATATTTAAAGGCAAAACTACATAAAACAAAAAAAAACGTCTTGAGGTCAAACTGTTCCTGTGTCCTCGATCCTCATCCCCCGACAATATTGCTTAAAATTAGTTGCATTATCTAAGTGAGGTCGCTCAAGATGAAAATTATTGGAACAAATCAAATAACACTGGTCAACAACAAATGTATTGTTTAAGTTTTTTGAGCTGATTTAGGATAATTTTGGTGTGCTGAATCCAAAAATCACATTCATTTTGCTCAATCAGGTCAACTTTCTGAACTATGCTACATATTGGCTTTTTAACATTTTTGCTTACATTTATGGGCATTTTCACATCATATGATACAAAATTCTTTCATATTTCTTGCAATAAACGAGTTCTGAAGATTTTACTTTTGCCAATTTATGATTAATGTTTTTTTTTTTTTTTTTAATATTACAGGTGAATGAAATGGCTTCGACTAGAAGATCTTGCAAAAATAAGCCTGACGTATTCTGCTACATCTGCGGTGAATACACCATTGTACCTAACAGGAATCAAGTGATCAAATTTTTTTTTTTTTTTCTCTTAAAACTTATTTTAGGTGAGAACTATATAAAAAAATCAACTGATAAATTCCCAAAAATGTAATCAATTTTGTGAGAAGATCAAATTTTTCAAAATCAAATTAACAAAAAATTCTGTCCTGATTGAGAAAAACATATGTCATTTTTGGATTTAGCGCTGCAAAATGGTCCTAATTCAGTGAAAAAACCTAGACAACTTGCAAAAAACATTTTTTTTTTGTAACCCAGTGCAATCTACAGATCACAGCGGAGCTACAAATACAAAAAATATTTAGTAACAGGCAAAATATTGTTAAAATTACACTTTCCATTTCATTTCTATTTCACATTATTCACGTTTTTTGGTGAAATAATAGTTTTTAAATGTAAACATTTCCATGTAATTTAACTTTTTGGCACTTAAAGAGAAAAAAAATGTAAAGTTGTCATTATTTATAGGTTATAATGATGGTATTTTACGGGTCTGATCCACTTTAGATCACATTAGAACGTAAACTATGACGATTTTAACATCCTTGATTGTCATTGTAATTTCCGGATTTCACTTCAATATCAGGTATTTGGGATACATTTCTCCAGAGGTCAAAAACATGAATAGATACTTATTCGTCTTATTCGTTATTATAAGTCTCAAAAAGTAAACAATCTAAAAAAAAAAAAAAAAAAAGATCTTTCAAGATAAATATTCCAAATTCAAGTCAGTTTATCTAAGTCAGATATACATTTTTTGCAGTGTAGGTGATGGAAAAAAAAAAAAAAAAACACTGACACTTGAATTTCTTTTAATAATGCTCAGCAAATATCCATTCATCCTGTAAACTGTGACCCAATCATGTATATGTCATATACAGCTGAATAGCTTCCGGCTGCCATTTGATCCCCATGTTCTCTTTCCCCCATTATCCCTCTTTCTCTCTCTCTCTCTCTCTCTCTCTCTCTCTCTCTCTTTTTTTTTTTTTTCTTTTACAGGCCATGAACACACACCGACACACATATACAATCATGTGCGCACACAATGAACAGGAGCGTAATTAACAGTGAGCCTTTGAAGGCGAGAAGTCATAGTCTCATTACAGGGCAACTTCATTGCTCTGAAAGGTCCACACACACACACACACACACACACACACACACACATATGCAGAGTTCTTGAGGGCAAAATCCCCTCTCGACAAAGAAAGAAATAAGAGTCGGTGACAAACGGACGGACAGCATCTGTTTCTCAGTGTCAGTCGGCAGCCTGGTGCTAATTGCAAATGCCAGAAGATACAAAACCATGGCAAAGGTCTCTTGCAAACTTCTCCTCTGCACTGTTTTCCTCCCTTTTCCTTTTCTTTCTTTTTAATGCTCCGGGGGTAAACAAGCCTCGGGGCCCGGTGGCGAGAAAAATCACATTATATATGAAGCGCTTCATGCTATCATTGCTGTGTATGTGTGTGTAATGAATCCCAACCACAGGCTTTCTATTCCCCAATCACCTTCTAAATGTGTTTCTGACACTTGCTGTCATGTTAGGGAGCAAATATTGAAAAGCTTCATTGCTCAAAGGGGATTTATCGGTTCCTGTATGTAAGCCTCGCAAACATTCGCTCTTAGGTTTCAAATAAGAAAATATTAAAGAGTTCGCAATGGATGTTTCATTACATGTCATTCCCAGTTTTTGATATTTTAGCAGCTATTTCGGCTGTAAGAAAATATTTACATTTCAAATTTTTTAATCCCAAATTGTTGGTTTTGTTTACATGTTTCTAGTGCAGAGACTAAACCACAACGTAACCCTTTAAAACCTGACGTGTCATTGCTGACACACCCTATACATATGCGGTTTGGATGGGTGTAACTCTTTCAGTAGTCGCTTTTCCATTGGACATCTGTGCAAAACTTTACCGATATTTACTAAATGTCGAAAAAACAAAAGTACGTAATGTCGTTTTTTTTCCATTAAATCACAAATGCGATGGGTTGTTTATTTATTATCGTGAGATGTCATTCCATAAACATGGCGACGAACAGAAATTTGGAGTTCATTTACAGATATATTCATTATTATTATATATTACCCCTCTATCTTGTATTAAATTAAAAAAATTATCGGGTTTCCTGGTGTGTCCACACATACCGCAACATGTTTCTTCTTCTTCTTCACCTGTTGTAACATCCATCAAAATCCGTTTTTTGAATTCACCTGACTTTAGTTGCAAATAAAGGTTTTTCCATTGCAGTTTTGCGTGATATACCATTTGCGCTACTACAAAAAAAAAAAAAAAACATCTTTTGCCAGCACAAAAACTTTAATCGAAAAATGAGACCTTTGGCGGAATTGTCGTTTTTCCATTAGGTAAATTTTTATGTGCAAAATTGAAAAAAAAAAAAAAAAAATTAATAAATAAATAAAATACAATTAATGGTTGTTTGTAATATAAAACAACAATACATTGGTGTAGTTTATATACAGCAAAAACCTATAAAAAGTATCCAGTAATATACTGTAGCAAATCATTTTAAAGCACTTTATTGACAACTTTTTTGTTCAGTATTTACTATAAACTCTACAAGAAATTAGTTACAGTAGTCCTTTCTCCATTGGACATCTGCACAAAACTTTACCGATATTTACTAAATGTAAAAAAAACACAGGTGCGTAAAGTCGGTTTATCCATTAAATCACAAATGCGATGATTTGTTTATTTATTATCATGAAATGTCATGAGATGTCATTACATAAACATGGCGACGAGCGTAAATATGGTGTTGATTTACAGATATATTCATTATTATTATATATTACCCCTCTATCTCGTATTAAATAAAAAAAAATATCGGGTTTCCTGGTGTTTCCCACACATACCGCGACATGTTTCTTCCTCTTCTTCGCTTGTTGTAACATCCGTCAACATCCGTTTTTTTTCATTCGCCTGACTCTAGTTGCAAAACAGAGTCTTTCCATTGCAGTTTTGCATGATATACCATTTGCGCTACTATGGAGAAA